>NC_059434.1:59979838-59997248 GCF_021028975.2 Sphaerodactylus townsendi
TGTTCCTGGTCAAATAGCCTTCTCTTCAAAAGTTGAAAAGTCTCTTTAGACCCGTGATGGCGAACCTTTGGCACGCGTGCCCGAGGTGGCACGCGGCAGCCTCTTGCTGGGCACGCGAGGCTCTGACTCTCCCCCTCCCCCTCTCCCCCCCTCGCACTGGCTCCGGCTCGTCAGAGGCGCCAGAAAGGGCCTCCGAGGCAGGGCGCAAAAACCCCACTGCCTTCTGGGGCGGTCTTCCTCCCGCGCTGCCTTCTGGGGCGTTTCCCTCTTTCCCGCCCTGTGCTCTCTCGGCTCTCCCTCGTGCTCAGCTGTTTCAGTGCTCTCTCGGCTCTCCCTCGTGCTCAGCTGTTTCAGTGCTGGTGACTGGTCCATCTTGTCGGGTTGTCTGCTGCTGCCGGGCTGCTGTGCCTCCTGGAGACCGTGCAAGCCTCGGTAGGTCCAGCGGCGGCGGTCACAAACTTGGAGGGTGGGAGGATTTGAAAGGCGCGGCAGAGTCAAGCAGTAAAAAGCGAGAACCATGGAGGAGCCTGTTGGGAGGGGGCTCAGAGAGACGTGCTCCCGGCTGAGGGAGGACACATGGCTTCGTGGAGACTGGAGAGAAAGCTCCCCGGGAGCTCCTCAGAGGAGACCCTTTTTCGGGGGGGGGGGCTTCTGGGCAGTCCAGCCCGCCCGCCGTGTACCATCCTTGCATGAACTTGGAGGGCACGATCTTGGAGGGGGGGTGGATGGGCTCGGGTGGACGAGGCGGCTACGTAACAAATGAGAAGGGGCGCAGAGAGACACGCTCCCGGCTGGAGGAGGGCACATGGCTTCATGGAGAGAAAGAGACGCGCTTTCGTTAGCGGCGGGCGGGAGGAGACGTTTCTTGCCGAGAGAGAGAGAGAGAGAGAGAGAGGGACTCACTCCCTGCCTGGTCTTACAGCAGCGCTTCGACTCCCCTCCTGGCCCCTTTTATTTCCTCCTGCCAGCAACCCCGTTAGCTCCTCAGAGGAGACCCTTTTTCGGGGGGGGGGAGTCTTCTGGGCAGTCCAGCCCGCCGCCTTGGGAAGGGGCGCGGAGAGACACGCTCCCGGCTGGAGGAGGGCACATGGCTTCATGGAGAGAAAGAGGCGCGCTTTCTTTAGCGGCGGGCGGGAGGAGACGTTTCTTGCAGAGAGAGAGAGAGAGAGAGAGGGACTCACTCCCTGCCTGGTCTTACAGCAGCGCTTCGACTCCCCTCCTGGCCCCTTTTATTTCCTCCTGCCAGCAACCCTGTTAGCTCCTCAGAGGAGACCCTTTTTTGGGGGGGGGAGTCTTCTGGGCAGTCCAGCCTGCCCGCCATGTACCATCCTTGTAAGGACATCTCCCTCACTTTGCCTCTGAGAACAGCCTCTGCTCCACGTTTCCAGCCAGTGCCGGATTTTGTGTCTGGAAGTTTTTGAGCAGCAGGCACCGTGCGCGCGCTGGCTGGTGTGCTCTCTTAGGAAAGAGATTTCTCTCCCACAAAGACATGTTTTCCACAGTCAGTTGGGCAAGCACGGGGATTATCTCTGCAATTCTGTAGCTGCTTACATAAAACGCGGGTGGGGGGGTGGGATGCCTTGAAAAGAGCGTGAGGATCCATCCCCCCTCCCTCTCCCCAGTCATCAGTCCAGCAATCGCTAGCTCTCATAAGCTGACACACCTTGCCCTTCCCGCCTGTCGTGTGTGTGTGTGTGTGTGTGTGTGTGTGTGTGTGTGTGTGTGTGTGTGTTTATGGGAGGCAAGGGCATCTTCAGAAAGCACAAAATGCATTTCCAGTGGACCAGAGAGAAGGTGGCGGTGTTTTTTATCTTTTCCCCATTAGAGTCTCCTCTTCATTGGTGTAAGGAGGAGCGTGTGGTGGTGAGACGGGGGGGGGGGGGGGGGGAAAGGAATTTAAGATCTCATGTTAACTTCCTTTTTTCATATTTCTTGGGAGAATGATGATTTGGAGCTAGGCAACCAGATCTCATTAAATAAAAATTTCAGGATCCAAAGATCCCTGGGCAAAAAATCCCTTCCCCCCACCCCAGCAACTCTCCATGCTTTCTGAGATGTCTGAATAATAAAATCAATAACTTCTCTTTCCACCACCCCTGGAACTTAAATTGGGAGTGAAAAGTTGGTTTAATGAGGCATGCAAACTGGGAATTGCAGTAAATTGAAATTCCCTGGAAATTACAGGGTTAATCCTAAACAAGAATTCTTTATTAAATATGTATTAATCAAACTAAGGGTCTTTTTTTTTTTAATTTAAAGCAGAGTATTTTCATACTTTTAATTCCTGCCAGTGATTTTATAATCATTTATTCCCTCTCAACTCACTTTCTCCAGCTTTAAAAAACTGCTTCGTTTCTAATATGGAAACCATGTGTAGCCAAAATGCCCATAAAACAAAGAGCAAAAAGAGTGGGAAGGGGAGAAGATTAGAAATAAGGCATGAAATAGGTCTGTTTCTTTCAACATTTGCTTTAAATTAACAAACCTGTATGGCAAAGAGGTGGTTCTTTAAATTGTTTGTTGACACTGGATTTGAGAAAATCATGCTGAGACTTGTTGATATTTGGAAATAAATGGATGTTTTTAAAGTATTGGGATGAATGAGCAAGCAACAATTGGTTGCCCAAATAGTTGTAATGGAGGACAGTGTAATGAAATTCTCAAAGTAAAGATGCTAAAAGCTATATAAAGCTGAGGGAAAGGAAAAAAAGAATTGATTATTGTTTCTGTACAACACAAAATGAAGTTGTGGAATGATTCCTTCTCTTTCAAGGAACAGTTATTGGGAGTATTTTTGTCAAGAATGTGGCACCCAAAGGTGGCCACTGGCAACTCATTGGTCTTTTTGCAAGAGAAATCTGCCATTATTACCTTTGGTTTGGTTTGCTCTACAATGTAGAGCTTTTTGGCCCACGTGAGACTGAGCTGAAAAACCTTTATATTTATATGCCTCTCTATATACCTCCTTAAATATATTCTTTGCTATCATAAGACACAACCATTGACAGGCTTTCTTTAACACTTGGCTCCAATTTCTACCTTCCACTTTAATCACCCTCCCCCACAACAGCTCACCCTTGTGAGGTAGGTAAGGCTGATAGAGTTCTTTGGAGCCAAGTGTAAGCCATTCTGGTGGTCAGTAAATCAAAAAGGAACCCCAGTTGAGAATCACTGGCCCATTCAGGGAAGACATCCATTTCTTTTAGTGTTAGATATGTTGTAGTCGGATAGATTTTGTACTGGATGCTTAATTTTTAAAAAATGTATTTTTGCAGACTCTAAGTCACCCAGAAATTAGCTAAGCAGCCAAAAAAGCTAAAATAGACAGCAAGATCATTCCAAGAGACCTGGACAGAGTTATTTGGAGTGATTGAACGCGGTAAAGGCTGCCCTGTGTCCTGTGTAATGAAAGTGTTGTCTGCCGCATTATCAAGTGTCAAACAGCACTTTGACACCAAACCACCTAAAAATGTTGCCAAACTTGATGAAGCTGGAAAGAAAAAGAGTTTCTTTGAAGGGAAATTGAGGAGCTATCATTCCCAGCATCTTAGTTGTTCCAACCATTCCTTCCAGAACAAATCAGCTGACAGCTGCCAGCTTTCAAATTTCACTGTGCCTAGCAAAACACGGCAAGCCCCTCTCTGATGGGGAGATTACCAAAACAGCCATGTTGTTCGGGAGTAATTCTCTTTTTCATGATTTCTCAAACAAGGACAAAATTCTGAAACGCTTTTCCGAGATGGCACTTAGTAGAAATACCTGTGAAAGATCGAGTCCAGCGCATGGCAACTGATGTTAGTCAGCAGCTCACCACTGACCCTACAAAAGGCAGCCTGTTACTCCACGGCGTGGATGAAAGTACAGATGTGGACTGATCATGCCAGGCTAGCAGTAATTCCATGCGTTATGCTGCTGGTGACATCAATGAGAAGAGCTGGTGAAACTGGTGTTCCTTGCCCAAAAGAACACAAGGGATAGGATATCCAGCAAAAAAGCTGTGATGGAGGCTTTTGCGCCACACAACATTGCACCTCAGAGAAAGTGGTTTCCAATCACTAGTGATGGGGCACCTTCCATGGTGGGGGGCAACATCTGGTTTCATATGCAGTTCTTTGTTAAAGAAGTAAAACATCCAGTCATCCAGTTCCATTGCATTATACACCAGGAAGCTTCCTTGTGCCAGGGACAGCAGCAAAAAATACTGACCAACCTCAAAGATGTCACAAAAATGGTCAATTACATCATGGCTCGTGCTCAAACTCTGGATAGTCGACACACTTCTTGAGGATGCTCCAGCACAGTATAATTGTTTACTTCTATGTACAACAATGTCCGGTGGCTGAGCAGAGTGACCCAGTCCTGGAGAGATTTGTAGGCCCGTTTGGATGAAATTAGGCTGGGTTATGAAACGAAAAGGGGCAGGAATTTCCACAACTCACTGATATGGCGCGGTCTGGCTTACCAACCTAATGTTTTTTCTTTAAGCAGATTTTACAGCACACCTTGTAACGTACTGGAAACAAACAGCTACAAGGTGTTGGGAAAATAGCAGAAAGGATGTTTTGTGATATCAAAACATTTGAGAGAAAACTTGGTTTTTGAAAGAGATCTTGAAAGTGGGTATTGAAATATTTCCCAAAACTAAAAATGCATTTGGAAAATGCTATAACTTTTGCAGACAATCCTACAAGCCATCAGGAAATCTACAAGGAATTTCTAGCATTGTAGCAGCTGTAAAGGTGAATTCAGTAAAAAAAGATTTTTTTTACAGTTCCAAGTAAGATGGTGGCAACACTGTCTTTTCTTACTTATCCAGATAAAGCCAAATTTGAAGAACTTGATCTTTCCCAAGTAAATTGGTTAAATTTAGAAAATCTGGAAATGGAGCTCGCTGGAATTTCAAGAAAGCACTCTCTGAAAAAATAAATTCTATGACTTGCATGGAAACACTGGAGAAGATAGAAAGGGATGACAGAGGAGAACACAGCTAGTTCTGGAAAATGAAATCCCTAAAGTGTGTGGGAATTCTCTACCAAATAATTTTAAATCAATGAAGGAACTTGGGATTGCTTTCCTTTCTTTGTTTGACTCGCCTTATGTTTCTGTGAGCAGTTGTTTTCAGCTTTGAACCATATAAGTAAAATCTGACACAAGAAACAGACTTGCCAGGATGAGCTGAGTGCTGCATGTGTTGCTCTCAAACTTACTAAGTATGAGCCAAACATAGACAAATTATCAGCATGCATGCAACAGCAAAAATCACATTAATTGGTCAAAAGCATGCCAAATGCAAACGCTCAACACTTCAAGAAAAAAAGTTGTTTGTACAATAAAAGCTGTTTCTTATATAAAGTTGCGTATAAAATAAAATTCTGTTTCATACTCACTGAAAGCTCTGTCATTGTGTTTTTCTTTTCAGATAAAAAATATGGCATGTATGAGTTGTTTTTTGTAAACTAAAACCTCAGTATTCAAGTTAAATTGCCGTATTGGCACTTTGCGATACATAAATGGGTTTTGAGTTGCAGTTTCAGCACTCGGTCTCAAAAAGGTTCGCCATCACTGCATTAGACTGTGATTGGATGAACAGGCAAATTGAGAGGACAGAGATTCCCCACTTCACCAGCTTCGAACTGAATTCAACGTAGGTACCCCGGAAAACTGTACCTCGGAGGTGGAGTCGGAAATTTAACGGCAGGGCGGAGCAGAGCAGGAACGCACCCACTTCGAACTCGCTGGATGTGGGGAGTACCTACGTCTAACCTAGGTTAAACCTAGGTTGAGTTAGTGAGTGCGGAATCGCCCAAGGTGTCTTTTATGATGAGAGAAGAGAAGGCGTTTGTAAGCTGCTTTGAGACTGTTTAAAGTTTAAAAAGTGGGATATAAAAATCAACTCTTCTTCATTCTCCTCTTTTCTCCTTTTTCTCCTTTTTCTCCTTATAACAGCCTTGTGATGGTAGGTTAGGCTGAGAGGGCATGAAATTAATGAATACTCAAAATTGGATATAATTAAGATCCAAAACATTTGCCTGTTACTACTGTGAGCAAGACTGTTAAATATAACCATGACATATAAAAATAAATGGCCTGTCCCCAGCAGTCAGTGCATTACAAACCCAGATTGTAAACCAAACAAATATCAGAAAGTGGACTTGTTTTCAAAGGGTTCTGCTGATCATTTGAATTTGCTTTGCTTTTGACTCTTGTCATGAATAGAGGATGTGGCCAGTGAAGTGACAGTTAGTGACAGTTGGTGGAAAAAACCTGTTAATTTTTATTCACTTGCTGGAGTCTTGATTAGAAAAGTCAGGGTTGGTTTTGGTTTCCTGCCTTTCTGCTAAGGAAATAGATGGAAGTTGGCAAGAATCATAACAGTAGGTAGCTAGATGTGTTAGGGGTTATGTATTCTTTTGTGTGTCCTTTGTGTATTCCTGAAAGAATGGAGTTGTCAACCACAACTCATGTTGATTCTGTAGAAGTTCTTTCTTAAACTGGCTTCATCCATATACTGAGAAAGTTTTTATATTTGCCACAGGGTAAAATGCACACAAAACAAAACCAGATTTCTTTCTACAGGGATGATAAAAACTTGTGCAGTAAAGCCCTGGTGAGTGAAGTAAAGGCACTTTGTAAAGCAGAACTAGTTACGGCTCTCCAGAAGCTAATCGTAAATAGTGCAGATGGCTGCACTTCGCTGCAATCCAAAAAAGGTTAGTTTTTCTTAGCCCATTGTTTTCATGGCAAAACAATCTTAACTGACTAATGTTTTAGTTTGCAAACAACCTATTGGCTTTTTTTGTTATGGAAATTTTATATATAGGATAAAAGTTTCTGTCTGTTGAGTAATCTTCATTGTTTCGTGAAGTGCTAACCATTCTATCAGATGTTAGAGCACAAGGGATAGAAATTGTACAATGGTTGATATAAGCTGAGAGTTATTTAGAAATTACAAGAGGGGGAAAAATGTAGAAATCCTACTGCATTTCTTTTAAACTCTCCTCTTCCAAGGTTCTGTAAGGAGCTTGAACAGGATGATTCCCCACCCATCACCCACCTCACCGACCCTTTGACAGATGCTTTGCTCCTGCCTTGTTTTTCTTTTGGACAGTTTACAGAATCATATTTTCCTGCATATATGGATTATCCCCCAAGTATGAAGAGACACTCCTCTTTGCCTGTGAATGGCTTTGCTTTGCTGTTTTTCCAAATAGCATGGTAGCCATTGAATGTACGTGATAGCCATTATGTTACCCAAGATGGAGACACAGTCTCTCAAAAATGTGGGGAATATTAGCTTAGAGCAGACTGCTTATTAATGTTGAGAAAGGCTGGGTAAGGGAATCAGGTGTACCAGTGTCTAGGAAGATCAGCTTTTGGAAGAAAATCCACAGAGAAGGATATTTGCAAAATTGACAGTCTTTATTGTAGGGATAAGGGGTTTACAGTGACTTGGTTCAATGCAGCAAACCTGCACAAACAGAGTTCCTAAGCTATAGATAGGTTGGAAAATAGATTTGGAATAGAAAGGGGTATGGGGTGTATGGGTAATACGACCTGATCGCGACGTGAAGAAGATCCAGGGTTCAGAGTAAAACGGCCAGTGTTTGGTTCCAGGGGGCAATGCATTGGACAGAGGTGGAAAAATGTCAGTGGCACTGGGCAATTGGCCCTTGAGACGGGTAGGATATTTATAAGGTAAATAACCACTTCTGGGGATGTCAGGACAACCTTTGGGGAATATTAGGACAACCTCTGGGAGGTGTCTGGATGGATTGTTTGAGAAACAATAGAGTGCATTGTAAGGTGGTCAGAGGAAGTTTGTTATAGAAGGAAGTATCTGGGTTGTACTAACTAGGGGAGGTAAATGACATCAGGGAGTTTTCTTTGTAGCTGAAAAATGAGTATCTATTCAATGGACTACTGTATCATATTGAGAACACATGCTTCCTTGGCTGTGGAGTTGAAAACATGCTTCTATGGTAAACAAGCTGAGAATGTGAGAACAGAAAAACAATTCCTGGAAGCTCCTTCTCGTAGCTTGACCTGGCTATTGCCAGAGAATGGGCCCCCCATCTTCACGCTTTAGAGCAGGTTAAGAGCTCGTGTATCTAATCTGGAGGAACCGGGTTTGATTCCCAGCTCTGCCGCCTGAGCTGTGGAGGCTTATCTGGGGAATTCAGATTAGCCTGTACACTCCCACACACGCCAGCTGGGTGACCTTGGGCTAGTCACAGCTTCTCAGAGCTCTCTCAGCCCCACCTACCTCACAGGGTGTTTGTTGTGAGGGGGGAAGGGAAGGGATTGTAAGCCTCTTTGAGTCTCCTGCAGGAGAGAAAGGGGGGATATAAATCCAAACTCTTCTTCTCTTCTAGACTAGTATGCGGGCAGGGATACCTGTGAATAAGCACCCTCCCCGCTCCATCCCAGCTATGCCAGGACGGTATGGTAACATTATGCCTCCCAAGTTCAAGTTCTTTTGTAAAGTTAGAGGAGAGAACATTACAGCAGTTACCAACTTTATAGTGAGCATGAAGAACAGGAAGAAAAGCAGCCCTGTCTGCAGTAATTAATTCCACTGCTGCTTCAACTGGAGTATAATTTAAGCACTGGAACAGTGCAATGTGGCTTCTGCAGAAACGTTTCTTGTCCCTTACTTTGTAATAGCTGATAGAACATCTCCCCAACCTCAATGCCTTTCATGTATCAAAAGGCTGTAATGAAATTTCAGGAGTGGCCCATCAACTCAGGAGTAAGATGAAGAAATTAATTAAACAATACCAAAGTAATACATGGAATTACATTTGGGTCCTAAAGATAGTACTATGGTACAAGCTATTCCTTGTAACATTATCGGATTTTATGTGCATCATGCCAAATTTGGTGATTTTTAACTTAGCAGCTTGTTAAAAACTGTATGAGCATCAATTTTAAAAACACTCTCAGATGATGGGGATCTCGGTAGATAATTTATTTCTAAAATATGAAAGAAAATCTTTAAAGAATATGCAAGCTAGAATTGAGGGCAGTGCAGTGAGGAGCAAAGCCTATGAATGGAATGTAATTTATTCAATTTGTTAGTTGTAACCAGATGCCTTCAGCTGAATAAGTGTGATATCCATTGTGCTTGCTTAACAAATGCAGAGCCCAAGGACCTTGGGGAAGCATCTACTGATCCTCTTTCAGGCGTTATTCACGACCTTGAAAAATCGTTGGGAGAAGTTTTGTCATCGATTTTGCAAACAGAAATGAAGATTGCTTATGGAGACCTATGGACAGAGGTGATTGTCTTTTCAAATGCAAACCAAAATAAACTGCATTAAAAAACAAATACAGTAATGTTGCAGATGTGAAATGTAACCAGTTAGCTAAAGACAGCCAGCAGCAGGGATTTTTCGCAGTAGTTCACCCCAGTCCCAGCAAAACAGAGCAATTGGTAAGCACCCACGGGAAATCTCGAAAGCAAACTCAGGATGCTTGATGTTTAGTGTCAGTACCACAGGGCAGGGGCTTTTTTCCCTTTGCTGGCTTTTGCACTTTATGTGGTATTTTAAAGGCAGTGAATGGCTCAAGAGTTAATGCCACATCACAGTTTCATGTTTCATGATGGGGACAAGCAGGCCCAATTCAGGAGGGGAGGGCCTTGGAGCCACTTTGAAGCTTCCACACAGCCCCAGGCCCATCCCACTGTGCCCAAAGGGCAAGTGCACTGGAAGGTGGGTGACTTACCTGGGCGAAAAGGTGCTGCGCAGTTCTGTGGCATCAGACTTGCAAACCATCATCCCTGACTAGGCCTGCCAGTGCAGAAAGCTGTGCCAGTGTACCTGAGGGCGTTCTGGGGGCAGGACAGGCTAGGGAATGGAGCCCACCTTAGTCATCGTCTACTGTTCACCCAGCCTCCATGTGCCGGCCTCAGAAATACACTATGTTTTTCATGGCATTATCCCCCATGGGGGATTCTCACTGGGTTTTTTTTCTTTTTTTATTGACTTTCCATGCTGCGGGAAAGCCCTTTGAAGAGGGTGGGGCGGTGCCAGAGTGGTGCCATCCCTTCCTGCCCAATCTGGATTGGGCTGTTGGGCATGCATGCTTTCTCCCTCCCATTGTGTTCTCTGAATCTCTCCTTGACTGCTTTTTTAAAGTTGGACTGTAGTTTACCATTTCGACTGGCAATATACAGATAGTGTTTGCCTTCCAGAGCATGTTAAATAAACCTTGAAGTTGATTAAAAATCAACTTCCACTACCTGGATTCAGCAGAACTGCATTAGGGAGAGTAACATATTTGTTGCTTCTGGCTGTGCTCTGTTGTTTCCTTTTAGATTTTACCTTTTAGAGGAAGTCTGAGCTACAAAAGCAATTTATGTGAGCAGAAAATGCTTACTTGTGTTAGTTAATCTGAGATCTTCAGTAAGAAGAACTGGATTCAAACAACCTGCACAGCATGGGAAGTAGATGGAACAACCTGTAAAATATGATTTGTTCTGGATTGTTTATTTCTTGTTGTCTGGAATAGTTCTCCAGAATTTCAATCACTCAGTGTCCTGCCCCTCCCTGTTGATAGCAAGCTCCTTCTTCAGCCACTGGGAATCTTATTCAAGCACCCTATCTAGCTGCTTAGATTTCAGCATGTTACCCACAACACTATCAAGACATACCTCTTTACAGCTTTAAAATGAAAGCTTTTCAAGATTCTCAGGAAGCGGAATTCTGCATTTAGTATCACCTTCTGCCCTTTATCTTTGCCCCCAAGGAATCATGGCTCTGAATTATGGCTCTGAAATGTTTCTGGGTGTATCTGGTGTGCCTGTAACTTCTTAGCAAAACATTCCACAATAGAGGTAAAACTGCAAGCATCTTTGTTGCTCGGGGCGGGGGGGGGTGGGAGATACCTGGTGTTCTGTTGCTTTTAAATTGTAAGATTTTGTTAGTGGCTTAAACGCCACCTTGAGCCATGAGGAAAGGTTAGATTGAAATATGAGTACATATTTACAACATGAGCGGTGAGTGTTTCATTGATCTGAGTGTTTCATTGATTGTTCCGGTAACATTGTATGCTTCAATTTCCTGTTTCAAAAACATTTTAGGTATAGTATCATTCACATCTCCACAGTATGATTTCTTTTGGGAGGAGAGGAATCTTGGTGTTCAATCATATATAGCATCAAGTCTAATACATTGTAAACAAACACTTTTTGTTATTCTTTTGGAGTTAATTGCCACAAAGCCTCAACATTTTTTCCCCTGCCATTGCCAAAAGAAGCATACTTGATTGCATTGATCAGAGGTGAGGCTTTGAATTGTTTTGATATTCAGACTTTCCTCCCATAGAGACGGGAGGAGATAGTAATTGTTACTTAGTATCAGGGTTTCAAGCACTAATTGGACTCAATTCCTAGAATGCGAATCTAATCGCCCAGTTTAATTTTTACTTTTCTAGGTTGTGTATCGGACACCTCCGTGGACGTTAGCAGACCTACTGGAGTGCTACAAAAAACACTGGATAGCTGTTTTTGGACTGATCATACCAAGAAGCTTTCTTTCAACAATTGAGTATCTTTCAACACAGCTCTGTAAAGGTAGAAATGTTTGCATTGACTCATAAGCATGTTTTGCATTTTATGGTTAAAAGTCTGAATCAAAATACATGCTTAATATACTTACAATTTATTTGTGATAACTTTCTCCCCTAGAATACTCAGAACTTTCCAGCACCTACAAAATACTAAAATCCCAGAGTTACTCTGCAGAGGTCATCAAACAGGTTTCAGCCTGGTATATGTTTGTAGAGTAGACATTCCTGAGTGAACGTTTGAAGCAATGTTCCATGTAAGCCACATGCAGTCACTATATTAGAGCCTTGCATATAAGGGGCCACCCAGCAGGGGGAGCTCTCCCAGGTGGGCTCAGTTTTGCTCAATCCGTGCAGTGGTGGGGACTGATTAGAAGGACTATTGGTTGGAGATGATCTTGGGAAATGTACTCCTGATACAGAAGAGTATCTACTGATGTCTCAACAATTCTGCAAATTACACATGTATATCATATGTCTAATACTGACTTAAATATTATGGTTTTGATCCTACCTGTTGCCCGTGAAAGGAATGTTGGTCTTTGCTGTGTAGATCCTGGAGGTTGTGGGAGTCACTTGGATTAATAACCAAGCAGGTAGTGAGGCACAGTGAAAGAAAGTCAGGGCTGGCTTTTTACTTTGGCGGGAGATGAATTGTCAAAGAAGCAACAATGGACCAGGAAATACATTGGCAGATTCCTTCCTGAGAATCACTGCATTCAGAAGTGACAAAGCATAGTGGTAGTATCTTACTTTTTGTATTGCTGCTCTTGGAGTGGTGGTGAATTGTCATTCATCAGAAAATTGCTTTTTGATCATATTTGCTTTTCATTACCTGTACCCCTTCTACCATTTCTTATCTTTGCTGACTCTCTTAGACAAAAAGGCTAACCATGCAACAATGAAGCAGGTGCTTCAGGAAACCAAAATGCTGTTGGAGACATTCAGCTCACGATCAAGCTATGATGGTACCCTTCCACAGGCCTCTGCTTCAGTGAATACACTGTGTGAGACTCTTGAGAAGGTTAGAAATGTTTTTGTCATGTGCAGTTCACACATAACACCACACTGTTTTCATGTCTAAGCCTTGAGCTTGCTCGTTCTCCTCAGATTCGTCCTTGAGTCTCCTGTAATACAGTGATTGTAAATTCTTTGCTTTGGATTTCTCTGCTATTAGTTTTACCACAGCAGTATTGTTAATCTCTCCAGACCCAGTATGTTTATTGCTTACTTCCTCATTTCTCCAAAGATTCGGTCAGGTACCGGACAGAATTCTTCAGAAGCTACCTGTGAAAAAATGGAAGATGTGACTTTGATTCAACACACTGAGGCAGGAGCCAAGTCACTGCCAGCAGAGCCATTGGCTCAAGGAAATAGACACCAAGAAATCTGGTCTGTCCTTGAAAATGTCTGGAACACAATGAACCTATACAGGTAATAAACTTTTTTTCTCCTAATAGCCACGGGGCTGACTTTTGTAAAGCTTACCTATTAGCAGTAGAGTTGGTTTACTGCAGCACAATCTTGCTTTTGTACTCCTCCCAAACTCCTCCCAAACTTTATTTACCATGTAAGCTTGTTATTGCAGAGATCCGTTTGTTAATTTGTTGGGGGATTTTTAAATCCAAAGTAGACTCTCCTGGTAAGATGGTATTGTGTAAGTCTAGGTGGGCTCTTCCGGAAGGTTGGCAGCAGTGCTCCATGGTAAGGTCATGTTTTCAACATATCTGCCTCAATCAATTATTGAGTTCTGCTGCAATTACTTTCAAGGGGTATAAAAGCTGGAGTGATTCTCTAATCCCCTACTCGGCTAAAATGCACTTAGTCCACTTTGGATTTTAAAATCCCATATTTTGAGAAAGAGGATACCAGGTTTCTTGTCCAGGGTGGCTTGAAAATTAGTGTCCTCAAAATATCATATTGAACTCTTAAAGGACATTGTACTTTGTGGACTCAGTGTTTGTTCACTTACCAAGAACTGTTTGGTTTTGTGTACTGGGCTTTCCCTTTACCTTATGCTATTTGTTCTGCATATTTGTACATTGTTCAGGCTCACTTTGCACTTTATGATGCCTACTTGTACTTTTTTGTCTTTATTAAATACGCTGCACTTAAGCTTTGACCTTGTTTGTGTACTGTAAGCAGCCAGGCTATGGTGGTTTGTTAATTGACCATATTAACAGGGTATTGTCAAGATACATATGAGTAGAAATTGAGAAGTTTGCTGGTGCAGGCACTTGTGAATTTGACAGCCTCAGCTTGTCAGGTGAATCATGTATAGAAAGATTGAATAGAGAAGATGTAAAAACACATCCTTGCCTAACCCCTCTGTGCAATGTAAATGAGTCAAACAGCCCTTGCTTGTTGATTTATACTAAGCAAAACTGCAAATATACCTGGTGCTTAAGAGAAAACCTCAAGCTGATCACTCTGTGCTACCTTAGCTCATATATCTTAATTTTTATTTGAAAAATAGAAAAAAAATAGAAGTTAAACCGAAAAAACAAGAGTTGTGTTAAGTAACATAAAATACATTATTTGGTCAGAAAAAAAGTTACACAAAGGGTTAATATCTGCACAGGTAGATGAAATTCCAGCTAGACTGCTGTCTTCTTTCTTCCGTAGCAACTGTTTAGAGAGAGCTCAGTTCTCAATTAAACTTTCAGAGTTTTCATCTGAGGCTTTGGTGCAATTTCTGCCTTCTGAAATTTCCCCCGTCCAGCAAGGCATGGCAGTAAGCTGTTTGATACAGCTTTCTTGGGACCTACTAAGTCCTGTTTAGAAGTGGGCAAGGCTGGGTGGGGCTTTTTCCCAGCAAGATTGGGTGTGTAGATAAAAAGGCATCCTTTTAAAAAGAGCTGATGCCTGAAATGTTGAAGAGTTACTACTATTAGAGTTGTGTATTACCTCTGTTTCCTGCAGCAGCCATTTGTGATTGTGCCCACTGCCCCCTATCAGAATTCCAATTGATCCGTTATGTATAAAGTGTGTAAATGTATAACCCCCCCCCCCACACACACACACACACAAAAGACCAATATACATCATAACAAGGGAAGGGAGGGTAGGGGGCGGATGGACTGGGAGGCTAACTGGTCAAAGAAACGTTGCTGCCTCAACCGTAGGCCCAGTGGAACATCTCTGTCTTACAGGCCCTGTGGAACTGAGCTAGGTCCTGCAGGGTCTTGGTCTCAACTGACAGAGAGTTCTACCAGGCTGGTTGAGACCAGCCGCATGTTTTTGGGTCCAGGGACCATCAGGAGATTACTTCCAGAGGAACATAATGTTATCTAGGGGTGATTAGGGAGACATGTACATTTCAATACATTTTATAATTTTTCCCTAATAATTGTCCTGAGTTTCCAGTGATTAATTGTTCAAATGTCATCTTCCTTCTTAACTGACCACCTTCTTTAACTATTTGTTCTCTCAGCTTTGATACCATTTGATGATATAACAACCATGGAATATTTTTTCTTTCATCTTTGGCTATTTGCCAGGATTTTTATTTTTTCTAGATTATCCATATTCTCATAAATTATATAATACATTTTCTTCTTTGTGCTACTTTCACAGTAAATATCAATGGTGAAGTTGGTGGGCTTATTCTACTTTAGCACTGAAACCACATTCTTAACAAACCAGCTCTCAAAATATATCTTCCATTGTATTTATGTTTTATGTCTATGTTTATTTTGTGTATTGAAATAAAACTTTGAAAACGAAAAAAAGACATAAAGCAGAGCTTTTAAAGACAGTAGTTTTAATTGGTTTGGTTTTTTAAATTCTGATTTGTGATGTGGTTTTGGGTTGGGATTTATGATTATATTTGCTGTTCTTATATGGGAACTGCTTTGAGCTGTATGGAAAAGCAGTCTACAAATACCTCGAATAAACAAACACAAAATAAAAGTGTCAAAGAAATAACCCTGCTGTGACTGCGGCAGTAAACTTATTTACCAGACTATTTATGGGAGATGAACAAAGCAGGCCTTTGTCAGCAAATGAAACCGGCTGGACTGCCTCCTGCCTCCCTTCCCTCCCTTCTATATGTAGTATCTTGCTTCTTCAAAATCAATCGCATCTTTTTTCCTTCCTTAGGCTTGAAGTTTTCCAGAAGCTGGATCTCAGTACAATAGACACCGCTCAGTACAGGTCATCGTTCAAAGAAGCTTTCTTAGGCTTACAGAAATTAATGGCAGCTGTGAGTGAAATTCTTGCAGGAATCCAGCTGTAAGTGTGGATGTATACATAAAGTAAGCGCAGTGGAATGCTTGCTGAGGTTTGGTAGTGTTGTAGTTATGCATTGACCCTTGTGGGGATGGGTAAATTTCAGGCACCTGGAATACCTGTTGTCCTACCATTATGACCTGTTGGCTAGCAATTAGTTTCTTTTCTTTGGTCTTGGCCATAAAAGGAACTTCACTGTCATGCAGTGGAACAAGGGTTTCTGAAGGCCAGAAGCTTTGATGTACCTGAGGCTAATGTTTTGTATCAAATATAATCAGATGCCTTCCAATACAAACCCTGAGGGCAGCTGTTACTGGGACAGCATAGTTTTTATTGCCAAAGGTTTGGTGGCATGTTTGGGCCAGCTAGAATTAAAAAGTTGGCTCAGAACTGGTGTAATATTTCTGTCCCAAGAACCTGAAAGAGCTCCACCAATCTGAACAGGGAGCAGCTTATATGGCCCTGTGGTGAGCTGGAACCTGGTACAAAGAGGTGGAAAGGAGGCAGGCACTCCAAGAGGCCCAGGGAAGCCAGGGACTGCAGCCCCCTCTACATGTCCAGAAGGCTTCAGAATGGTAGCAGTCACCAGAAGGGACCCAGCCTGAGAGACAGCTGTAACTCTTGACACCAGGTAGCATAGGGATGTAGTGCATAAAAGAAAATGGTCTGGAAATTCTGAGTTGTTGAAAATACCGTATGAATAGGTGGACTGGATAGCGAGTTTTTTTGTCAAGTGTGATGTAGTGCTTAAGAGCTGGTAGTTTAATACGGAGAACCGGGTTTGATTCCTCACTCTTCCATATGAATGGCCAACTCTAATCTGGTGAAGTGGATTTGTTTCCCTACTTGTACAAGTGAAACGTACTGGGTGACTTGGCTAGTCACATTTCTCTCAGAATTCACTTCAGCCCCACATACCTCACAAAGGGTTTGTTGGTGGGAGAGAAAGGGAAGGAATTTGTAAACTGCTTTGTGACTCCTTACTGTCGATGAAAGCAGGATATAAATCCAACCTCTTCTAAAGATGAAACAAAAGCCCCATGGCACCTTAAAAACAAACAATGTATTGCAGGGGTAAGTTTTCATCAATCTGAGTTCATCTGTGTCCCATCTGGTTCATGAAAGCTTATGCTGGAATGAATTTCTTAAGTTTTTAAAGATGCTCACAGAACTCCTCTTTTATTTTGATCGCTAACTTCTTTATTTTGATTATTCGCCCATGTAGAATTACCCTTTTTAAAATAATTGTTCATTGTAGATTAAGGGTGCAGAAACATCTGCTGCCATCTAATGGCAATTTAGGGAGACAGTAGAAAATAACCGTGTGGCTTGTCCCTTTGAGCAGACCATCTCTTAATTATGTTGGACTGTGCAGCTTAGGCATGGGAATCTTTGAGCACTCTCTTGAGGAGTCTGTAATAAGGAAGAAACAGTTCTCACTAGTACCCATTGGTGATGGACTGTTGTAGATTTTCCTTGCCTAAAAGTCCCATGAAAAGCAGACTATAAATAGCATAAATAAAACATAAGCTCTGCCTCTAGAATTCTACTGACTCAGGGGTAGGGAACCTGCGGCTCTCCAGATGTTCAGGAACTACAATTCCCATCAGCC
>NC_059434.1:59997348-60015187 GCF_021028975.2 Sphaerodactylus townsendi
CTTTGAGAAAAGCCCTCCAACATGAACACCAGCAGGTCACTCTGCTCCTCAGGGAAGTGTGCCTGCCTTCCCCCCCCACCCACTTGTCAGTTTTCAGGAGGCAGTTGAGACAGTTTTATTTAGAATTGTATTTTGATTGATTTGGTTTTTCTTGTTAGCAGTTCTGATTGGAATTTTTAAATTGTTTTTATGTGTTTTATAAGTGCTTTTATGCTTTTTATAATGTTTTATTTATATTGTAAGCCACCTTAAATTCAGCAAGGGAGAAAAGAGTCTAATAAATGTTTTACATAAGTCACTAGCATAAAATATAATCACACCAACACTACCAACCCACCCTCACACACTGTTTTTCATTTCCCCCCACACTGGTGACTTCTACTGACTCATTCACTTCCAAAGCAACAGCACTGGAACAGTAGCATAATTTCACAATACTGGCACAAACATTGTGTGCTATTATGTGATAAGGACATTTGGGTTGCAGTCATATCCCACAGAAATAGAATCCAAATTGATAGGTCTGTTTTGACAATGCGTTAAATACATGTTGGGTTGGGGGAAACCCACCCCATCTCACTTTCAATTTATCATCACTAGAATAGGATTTTGCTGCCAGTCACCTAAAACTGAGTTCGGTAGACAAATATGTGATTTTTTCACCTATGCTAAATTCTGTAGTAGTTAATATAATGGTCACTCAAGGGTGAATATTTACAGCCCCATCCAAAAGGACAGGCATTGTGATGGGGTTCCGCAGCCACGCCAGCCCACTGTTCCCAAGGAGGCTTTCCAGTGGTGTGGGGAGGCTGAATATACAAAAAATCCCTCTGCTGCTAACCCCTCCCGAGCTAAATGGACTTACACCACTGAAAAGGTGGCATAAGTCCAAAACCTCAGCCACTGTGGAGGGCTGTGGTGGCAGGCTGTTCTCAACAGTGGATTTGGTCTTCCCCTTTGGATGGGGTCATTTGCATGATACTTTTAAGTTAAACTTGCTGAAGTTTCCAGGGGATGTCTGTAGTAGCTTTTGTAGCCGCATTTGTTATTTGATATAATAGGAGGTAATCAGTTCCTTAATGATTTGAATCAAACAACATTAAACCAAGTTAAAAAATAATTGCTTGGGATTTAAAAAAAATTAAATGAAATATTTATTTATTTATACTCACCTTTCCACTAAATTACCCAACAATAAAGAAACTCAATAAATAGCCATTTAAAATCATAAATCCTAAGTAAATTCTCAGATGAAGGTCACACTCAGTGGAGGCAGCTCATTATTTCATCTCACACTGAGGAGTGGAGTGCATAATGAATAGTGCACTCCAGAATTATATAATAAGCATGAATAGAATATTATGTGTACAGACATCTGGCCTTATTATTAGAAGAGTGAGGCAAAGTGAGGAGAGAATCATTCACTTATCCTGTGACTTTGCCTGGGTTGGCCTAATATCCAGAGGTGGGATCCAGCAGGTTCTCACCAGTTCCCGAGAGTGGGTTACTAATTATTTGTGTGTGCCGAGCGGGGGTTACTAATTGGGTCTGCTTTTCTGTTAGAAATTCCATTAGGTCTAAAAAAAATCATAAAGTCCTGTTGTTTCCTATGTGGTTGGTTAGCGAAGGTAGAAAATGGGATAATTCTCCCTGTTGGGCTGTTTTAAAAACATGTTTTAGAAATATGGTAAAGTTCCTTGTTTAAGGAAAGTATCCTTTTTTTGATTTCTAGAAACAAAATTAAGTATTTGAAAGTGGTCGATTCCCCACTTACCATCGCACTCACCCTTTACAGCGCAAGCTACTCAAAGCGTATTTCATTTCTGGCTGGCTCCTGGAGCCTTTCTATGACCCCGTGCTCTCTGCACGGGGTCATCAAAAGGCGCCGTTTTGAGGAGGGCCAGGAATGATGCGCGCCGAGGGGGCTCGAGAGCGGCAGCGTCGGGGCAGCTGCGTTGTTGCCGCTCCTGTAGCAAGGAGTGCTGCGGGACCCCACGCTACTTGGCGAGAGTAGCGCGCAGCAGATGGTAAGTGGGAAATCGACCAGTATTAAGTATTTGACAGGCAGTCAATTAGAGGAGAAGTAGTTGTTTCTGTTGGAAGTAGACAATAGGACTTAAGTATGGACAGAAAGATACCAGCTGGAAATTAGGAACTTTTTTTTAACAGTAAGAGTTTTACAGTAACAGAGAACTTATTAATGCCCCGCCCCGGAATGTCCGGCCATGACTCCGCCGCGTCTCGCCCAGCCCCATTGGTGCTGGCTGACCACTGTTTGAATCCCACCACCATGGGAACCTGTTACTAAAATTTTTGGATCCCACCACTGCTAATATCTACATTTATTTTAATGTGAAAATAACTTGTTTTTTCTTTTAGGCATTAGACAGCAAAAGTCAGTTTCAAGTGTGATTCAATTTCTTCTTTTAAACCTGAATATAAAAATGAATTTACAAACACCAGTCAGAAAGTTCCTCATAATAAAAGGGCAGCTACAGGCCACTCAGCTTAAAAATTCTATGCCAGGCTCTCCTCTTCTGAGTTTTCTTTTGATGTTTGTGGAGGGAGCATCATTTGATTGGCTTATTTCCCTATTGCAAATCGTGGTTTGTGTGGTGTGCATCGAAATTCTTAGCTTTCACATTCTATTCTTTGTGGTCATTTGGAAGCAATAAAAATAGCTATATTTTGTTTTTTTTTACAATGGTCTTTAAAAAAATCTTCACAGAAGGGTCTGGTTGATTTTTCTGGCAAGAGTTGACAAAAGATATCCCACACTGATTCTGCATTCTTTTCTCCATTAAGTTCATTAGAAAACAATTTGGTAACTGGATTTGTTCCTGCAAAACAGAATTGGCTTGAACCATGAGGAAAGGCAAGGTATAAATGTCTTAATAAAAGAAATAAAAACAAACTTTTAAAAAACTTCCATTACATTCTAATTGAATTTATTTCTTTGCTTTCAAAACGTCATGATTTTATTTAATCACTGTTTTAGTATTTCTAAAGGCTTTTGCATATTCTTTATTTCATTATTTTAAAAAATACAGTTTTACTTCATTCATTACAAATTTTTAGTTTCTGTCAGTAAAACAATAAATCATCATTCATATTTTAGGGAGTCCCCAAATATTTCAAGTAAATTCATTCGTAACAGTGGTATAGATAAGACCTGTCAAATGAAGCCTCTAAGCTGTATACACTTGCACAATGCCATATACTGCAATCAATCAACAGCATAATTATTCCTCCAATTAATGTTAATAAACAGTATGCCATATGTAGCAGCTTGAAGCCATGAACTTGACAGTTCCATGACCATTTAGAATTTTTTTTATAGAATAACCTTTAGGAACTTGGAAACAGATGTATGAAAATTAATTAAGGTATAACTAATTCAGAACAAAATGTAATAATATAGCCATAACTAACTGCAACTGCTTCCTATAAATGATTAAAATTAAAAACTGGCAATTGTTGGTAATATGTAGAAATCTTTGGATCTTGCTTTTATTCTGTTTATGTTTACGATGACACCAGTGCTGAAAGATCTGTACTAGCTGCCCATTTGTTTCAGGACACAACTCAAAATTTAGCCAGAGCAATGCAGTGGCTAAGAGTGCTGAACTCTAATCTGGAGAACTGGTCCAATTTCCACTCCTTCACATAAAGCCTGCTGCATAGCTTGGGTCAGTCACAGTTCTCTCAGAATTCTCTCAGCCCACACAAAGGCAGGAAATGGCAAATTACCTCTCAACATAATTTCCTTTGCAACTCCCATAAGGAAGGAAAAGTTACGCTATGTCAGCTGTGACGACAGCACTTTTCACAGCCACCATACAAATCAAACTGTTGGTCCTTACCTTTATATCCCTAAGTGGCTTAGGTCCAAGGTATTTGAAGGATAGTTAAGATCTGCCTCACAAACCCTGCTCTCTTGGTACCCCACCTTCAGAGGTGAGGTGGGTGGCAACCTGACAGGACTTTTTGTGTAGTTGCACCTCACTTGTGGAATGCCCATTCCATTGAATCTTACCTGGTGCCTATTCTGCTTTCTTTTAGGTGTCAGGCTAAAACATTTCTGTTCAACCAAGCTTTTAATTAAGGTACTGATTTTTAAACACTATTTTAGCCTGGAAACATGTTTTAAGCTTTCAGCAGTCTATGTTTATTATCACTGCTTTTATATTTCTTAATGTTTTGTTTGGAGATATATATATATATCAGCATTTATATGCTGCCTCCCCAGGAACCTGCATGAAGTAGCTCATATATATATTTCATGCAGGTTCCTGGGGAAACAGCTTTATAAAGCTATAATGGAGATCAGCAGAAGATGAGGAGATTGATAAGGAAATTACATATAAATACCAGGAATGTTTTATAATTTGCAGATCTTATCACTTGAGGACTTTCTTTTCAAAATGTGGTTTATATCAATAAGAACATAAGAAAGAGCCTGCTGGATCAGACCAGGGTCCATCTAGTCCAGCACTCTGCTACTCGCAGTGGCCCACCAGATACCTTTGAGAGCTCACATGCAGGATGTGAAAGCAATGACCTTCTGCTGCTGCTGCTGCTCCCGAGCATCTGGTCTGCTAAGGCTTTTGCAAATCTCAGATGAAGGAGGATCAAGACAGGTAGCCATAGATCAACTTCTCCTCCATACATCTGTCCAAGCCACTTTTAAAGCTATCCAAGTTAGTGGCCATCACCACCTCCTATGGTGCCACTGCTTGCCCTTTGACTTAGAGAGGGTATTGATTTACTTTTGTGTAAACCCTAACTACTGTTTGTTTGCTATTGAGTGATCAATTGTACCAAATCTGCTACACACAGGGCCAAAAACGTTTTGCTGGTTCATTCTGACATAAAAGCAGACAGTAAAGCAAATCTGAGAATATGGCCAATATTTTACTCATGACAATGTCAGTCAGCATGCCATTATATTGTCTTTGCTCATTATTTATTTATTTAACTATTTGAATTGCAATCAATAATTCCCAGACACATAGAACAAACCAGATGAGACACAAGAAAATAGTGACAAGGATCTGTAATTCAGTCATGAAGATGTTAACTCTTGCTTCCTCAACCAACTTCTCTTTTTCCTTAGCTTTGATAAGGAAAAAATAGAGACATTTTTTATGGTCAACCTGTGAATGAATTTTCAGCATGTTTTTTCCCCCAAGAATGTGAAAATGAATTTAATTCAATTCTGAATTGAAACTATCCAACTATCCAACCACAAAATCAAGAATAAATGGTAAACATGTCCTCTCTGAATCCTGGATGCAAACAGGCTGTTGTGGGTTTTCCGTGTGGCTGTGATCTGGTAGCCACCACCAGACCCTGTCCACACAGCCCAGAAAACCCACAGCAGCCAGTTGATTCCAGACATGAAAGCCTTTGACAAAACGTATATTAATTTTTTGTCCAGAGCATATCCCTACTTGCATTTCCCGAGGCTCACCTCACCTACCTTCTCTAGGGCAAACATACAGGTTCTGTACAAGCAACCTGTATATTTTCTCCAATGCAGCAAATGGGTCAAAGGGTTGGAAATTAGAGTCCAGCAAAGCGATCATTTGAAAATGATCCAAATAAAAATACTTCATGGTTGATGTTTACTAAGTAAAATACACTGAAGATCTCTTGACAAATATTCTATTCCTTATCTGGTTTGGTCCTTAATTAACTCAAGGGTCAAATGAGATTACATTTACTCAAAGTCACCTGTTCACACAGAAAGAAAATGTGTGTATTCACATAGAACCCTTTCATAAAAGTGAGAACTCTGCTTTTTGAAAACTTTCCATCATGATAGAGCAAACTATGACAGACAGCATGGTGCGATGGTTGAAAACACTGGTCTCTAATCTGGAGGACCAGATTTGATTTCCTACTCTTCCAAATGAGCGGCAGACTCTTATCTGGTGAACTGGGTTTGTTTCTCTGCTCCTACAGATGAAGCCTGCTGAGTTACTTTGGACAAGCCCCAGTTCTCTTAGAACTCTCTCAGCTTCTCTACCTCACAAAGTGTCTGTTGTGGGGAGAGGAAGGAAAGAAGTTTGTAAGCCGATTTGAGAGAGGAAAGAGAGGTGGGGTATAAATCCAAACTCCTTTCTTCTTCTTTTCTTCTTCTTCATGTCTTCTGTCCCCCGCATCATGTACTGACCATGTAACCCCCATGCCCAGAATGGGTTGGCCCAGAATGGGTTGACCCAGAAAGGGGTGGAGTCTGAAGGGAAGCAGAATGCTGCAGAACTCAGAGCTCTTTGGAGAAGACAAGGGTACCAGACTCAGACCTTGATTTCTATAAGCCCTTAACACCTTGTTAAGGTAATTGCAATATTGTTGGGAACTACTGGGAAGGTAGTTGTTGTTTTTGCTATGTTGTAAATGTTGGAGTGTATTGTTTCAGGGTTTTCTTTTGTGGTTGTAATGGGTGAGAGTTCTCCTGGAGACCTTCATCATGTTGCAACCTGTTCATCAAGCCCTTGGAGTCTTCAGGAGCCAGCCAACTTGCAAAGAAGAATTTGGACTTGGCAATATCAGTAGACTGTAAATAGAAGGACTTGAAATGCAACCTGAACAGGACCTTGAATTGTAACGTTAAATGTTGATGTTTTAAAAGTGTTAATTGTAAAGAAAAGTAAACCATTTTGTTGTTTAAAAATTGTTGTTGCAACTCATTCCAAGTACTGCCCCACAGAACCCACAAGCTGAGGTTACAACCACACCATGTGAACTGTCTTGAGCATTATCTGATTAAAATAATACATGTTTCAAGACATTTAACATTCAGTTTTATGGACATGGCAGATTGCTATACTGGACATCCTAATAATCATCAAGTAAAATGTGAGGCATGACAAGGAGGAATGTCTAACCCGCGGACAGTCTGGAATTTCAGCTGTGGTCACTTAAACTGATACAAGCCACACACGCTTCCTTTCAGCTTCTTTAATTGGGCCTATTTTACTATGAAGCTTTATTCATCATAGCACAATAAGCTACAAACAAAGAGACACTTGTGGTTCTCCAAAGAATTTTTTTCCATGAGCTCAAGAAAATGCCTTACTTTGCCAATAAAATACAGAAAATTGTTCTTGTGTCTGGGATTGGCCAGAAGCCCAAAATCTCACATATATTTGGGGAAAAATATAATCTCTACTTTGAGTATCTAGTCTTTTTCCATGGAGTATGGAGAAGGCGCAACAAGTCAAGAGTTCAACCCTTGTTTATGGAGTCAACTCTATATTGTGTCCAAATTGTTGAAGATGTACTAAACAACTTTTAAAAGACAAAAGATGTACAGTTGGGAATTAAGGGTTCATTGTGAATTGTATTGGTATTCCTGCCAACAATTTTGTTGTGTCAGATTGGCAATGGAGTTGTCAACTGAGTAGAATAAAACCCCTGACCTGGTTGCTAGAAAAGCAAGAGAACAAACTCCATATTTTTCTTTTTCAGTTTCATTATAACTGAATTAAAAGCTCACCCCAAGCGTCTGGGCTCTATTGGGCTCTGCTTCTAGCCTTCATTGCCAGACCTGCCCTGAATTCCACCTGGCGATCCTCTCCAGCTGATTTTTGTTAAAAAAAGCAAGCAGTCTCAACTGAATGCGTATGTGTAAAGGATTCAATGGTGTTGATGATCGGGACAGCCGCCTGGCCTTGACTGCATTCCATAACCCGGGCGATGGGCCAGCATCTGCGGCGGAGACTCTGGTGGAGACCTTATCTCTGCGAGAGAGATGAGAACTCCGTTCCCATGGGAATCCGGGAGGGGGGATGGGATGGACAGAGTTATAACCTGTGCTTCTGGCGGGAGACTTTATTCCTGCCATGTCGTGTACGTGAGCTTTCTAGGATGTCTGAATAAACGGTCTTTTACACCAAAAAGCCTTTTATTTCTGCTTCTATGGAATTCCTTACATTGTGGCAGGAATCCTAGTTCATCTATCTTCCCAGTGCAGCGGACCTCTGGTGTCTCGGCATGGAGAGGTTGAATATTCCTGAATCTGTGGAAGGTGCGGTAGCCCCCAAAGAGGGCTCCGAGCTTTCCCTTATGGATTTGGAGGAACCGGCGGGAGAAGCGGGTCTCGCTGGTAACTCTTTCCCCGTCCCTACGTAATATCAACACGCAGTCTTCCCCTTACTCCCGTTGGGGACCAGAAGGGACGAGGAAAGAGCGATCATGTGGACTTGCATGAGTCGCTTTGGGGCGCTTCGTCTATGGATCGAGCTCCTGTGGATCGGATATCTGCCCGTTTCGCGTGTGGATTACAAACCTCAGATGCAACTCTGTCCACGGAGGAGACGGAGGCCCTCGACCACCTTTCATGCGGCTTAACCACAAGGAGTCCATTGAACGATTTCTGGACTCGTATTTTGGTAATGCTCACAAGAATCCGCACCGTGGCATAAAGCACTTACGGGCCCGTCCTAAGACCACCCGTTGAAACCCGGGACTATATCGAGGATTGGGAGGGGTATCCATGTACCAGCTTCCGATCCCGGACCCCCCCTTGCAGATCCCGGATCAGCAGCTGCACCTGAAGGCGCCCCGTGGAGCCGCCGGTGGACACGAGGTGCTGCATTCTGATGAAGAAGGAATCCGAAGAAAGCCTGCCTTTCCACATCCGGATCTATTCCCCCTCCCGTCAAAAGAGAGCTGGGATGAGGAAGTGGGCCGACCTGCCGAGATGCCCAGGAAGCATGGGCGCGTGAACGCCAGCTATGGAAAGAGGAACGGGAGCAGCTGCAGCAAGATGCGTGAAAACCTGCAAAAAAGACCGGGAACAGCAGCGCCGAAGAAATCCAACTTCGAATTGGACCCGTGCCAAAGACGCAGCTGCAACGCGGCAATATATGCAGAATCTATCAGTCCATGATAAGGTCCTGGAAACACTCCAAACTGGACTTAGAGCGTCAACGCTAAAGCTGTTAAAGAGCCACGCGTGACGCCAAAGTGAACTAACTGCAGCTGCTATTCAACGGTGACGAACTGGCCAAACTGGAACGAGAAAGCAGCTTTGCATGCGCACCAGGATGCCTTTGACTCACAATGGGGAAAGAGACTTAGCCGCCTTGGAAAAGGAGGCTGAAGAAGCAGCAGGACAAGATGCCCCAAGTTAGAGTCTCACGCTGTCACTGGTACAGCCAACGCCAGAGGGGCGACGCTGCTGGGACCTGCTACTCGCGTCTCTGCCACCTTCCAAAGACCTGCTCCCACCAGAACACCAGCTGGGCGCCGGCGTTGGTGCCCCACCTCCACCGATTCCGGCCCTCCTCTTCGCGCCAGCTGCCTCAACTCTGTGTAACCTTGTAGCGGGCGCCAAGGAGCCGTGGAGAGAGTGATATTACAGACCTCCAATACCTGCCCGTTTAGATGGGACTACCTTCCAAACTTCCCCTACTTCATCCTACAACTCGATGCCCACATGGAGGACTATGACGATTTGTTACCCGGGTCTGAGCATGCGAAAAAAATATGCGGGACATCGGTTCCGTCTTAGATGGAAAACCGCAGCCTAATTGGTTTGTGACTCTTTTTGATCTGCAAGGGGAGGATACTTGCACGGTGCCCGCGCTCCTCCAAGCCTTAAGGGCTCGCCTCCAAGATCCGGGTGTTGAAAATGAAGCCATCCGCATCTATCAAATCGATTCAGCAAGGCAACCGCTCCTTTGCCGAATTTGTCCGTGAATTGCGTGCGGGCGTTGCCTCTAATTCCTCCTGGAGTGGCCTGGAGCGCATGAAATGTGAATATTTCTCGAATGCCGCCGACGGCAAACTGGCGCGGAACGGTGTTCCTTATTCGGATCCCCCCCCCGCGACTATTGCTGATTGGATCGAATTAGGATCTCAAGTGGCTGCCCTCGCTTGGATTACGCTCGTGCCGGGGTCAAACGACGCCTAAAACCCGCCGCTATTTACCACTGCTGCGACTCGCAAGTTGCCCAGCAGCCTCTAACTGAAACCAATTCCGAGCGTTGCCGCCGCCTGGGATTGTGTCTTTACCGCGGAGGACCGGGTCATCTAGCTGCCAACTGCCCGAAAAAACAGAAGCTAACCGCTCCGGCCGCTACATTCCCATCTGCTGCCACCACGCGAATCTGGGTCACTTCCCCAACGGGCTTCCTCATTGGGTTTCCAGGTGGTTACCGCGGCTTACCCAGAAGAGGTAAGTGCTGTTTGCCTTCTCTTCAGCCCCCCCCCCATGGATATGTGGGGTTCGACTCCAGATGCGGTGAGTGAAGGCAGCTTCCCATTACGATTCAAGCTGCATTCTGGCCAACCTCGCTAAGCAATAATTTCGTATTATAGCCTTCAGCCCTTGTAGATTCTGGGTGCTCCCATTGCCAATGGCGCCCCAGGTGGCGAAGGTCTCCACCGCATCGAGTCCCCCTGGCTAAGCCCATACCGCTTCACCCAAATGGATTCGGCAGCCCTCTCAATGTAAGGACCGGCCCAGTTCAAAACGCGAACCAGTCCTCCTCCGCCGCGCTTCGACCATTGGGAGAAAAATTAGTTTTATTCTGGCGCCGGTGGCCAAACACTCCATAGTCCTGGGCATGCCATGGTTGTTGCTGCATGAACCGCCAAAATTCATTTGGAAAGAACGGATCTTTAGAATTCACTGACCCTCCCCTTGTGGAGAACACATGAATTGGGGGAAAACTTCACCTCCTAATGACATACCCCTGGCTTCGCCAGCGTGCACGCCCACCACCTCCCGAATCTACCGGGCATTCCACCGGCTGTACCAAGATTTAGCCAGGGTATTTCAGGAGCAAGAATGCGATCAATTGCCACCCCATAGAGACACTGACTGCAAAATCGTATTACAGCCAGGGGCTCAACTGCCCAAGGGTAGAACCTACCGCATGAGCCCAAATGAGGAGAAGGAACTTCGTGCCCTCTTAGACAAGAACCTTCCTCGTGGGTTCATATCGACGAGCTACCAAACACACACATGCCAGTTCTTCTGTATTATTTGTTAAAAAAAGGACGGGTCTTTAAGGCTCCTGCACGGATTACCGAGGACTCAATGCGGTTTCTGTCCAATAAATACCCTTTGCCATTAATCAAGGACCTTTTAGATGCATTGGGCAAGGGACTGCGTTTTTACTGGGTTGGACTTAAGAGCAGTTTCTACTACAGGGTCAGGATCATGGGAGGCTATGAACATTTGACTGCATTTAACACGAAATTTGGACAGTATGAATACTTAATAATGCCATTCGGGTTACGGCGGGCCCCCCTCGGAGCTTTTATGGCCCTTATCAACTAAGTTCTACATGATTTATTATACAAGGGAGTAGTGGTATACTTAGATGATGTTTTAATTTATTCACAAACCATGGAAGAGCATGAAGCCTTGGTTCGGGAAGTATTAAAACGCTTGCTCAACAACTCCCTCTTGCCGCCAAACTTTCTAAATGTTGTTTCCCACCAAACCTCTATCGACTATTTAAGTTACCGGATCTCTTCCGAGGGGCTAAAAATGGATCCTGCTAAGATTGAAGCAGTCCTCCAATGGCCTGCCCCCTACCAATCGGAAGGAACTCCAATCTTTCCTAGGGTTTGCTAATTTCTATCGCGGACTTTATAATTCTACCCGCTGGAACTGGATTCTCCCACTCACAGACCTCTTTACGCACTAAGGGTAAAGATCCACAGGCTGCTGGCCCGGGGCCCCCCTTTCCTGGTCTAAAGAATGTCAGACAGCCTTTCAACTTTTAAAATCAGCTTTTACTTTACCGAACCTGTCCTAAAACACCCTGACCCAGATCTTCCGCTTGTGGTTCACGCGGGATGCCTCTCGACAAAGCGCTTGGTGCAGCCCTGTTGCAGGAGAAATAAAGATGATAGGTATTGGTTCCGTGTGCTTATTTATCAAAGAAATTCTCCGGTGCTGAGAGCTCAACTGGACTGTAGGGGATAAAGAGATCAGCGGCCATCAAAGTAGCACTTTCCACTTGGCTCCACTGGCTGGAGGGGGGGCTAAACACCCCTTTCAAGTTTGGTCGGATCACAAGAACTTCTACGCTCTTTCCACCCCCCCCCAAGATGTCCGCAAAACAACTCAAGTAATGCCGATTTCTTTTCTCGTTTCTCTTTCACTGTGCATTTTTTCCCCGGAAAAACTAATAAACTGGCTGATGCGCTCTCGCGCCAGTTCGGGAGGGGGGGTGGGAGCTACCTTACGGGATATCCCGCGCACTCTTCTCTCCCCCTCCCACTTGTTGCTGGCTGTCACCCGATCTTAAACGCCCACTCCTTCTCCACCGCCCATTCCCAGCCTGGTCTCTCCTTTCCTACGAGAACTCGAGGATACGGGCCTGCGCGAGCCACCAGCGGAGGAAGGTGACCACCAATTGCTTCTGGAGAATGGTGTTTGGCGGCGCGGGGATTGTTGGTAATGCGTCCCCCCCTCCGTAAGCAGGTTCTCGAGGCCTGTCATGATGCCCGGCCAAGTTGACATTTTGGCTTCCTTAAAACTCTGCATTTGGCCCGCCACAATTCTGGTGGCGCGCGCTGCGCAAGGACATTGGAGACATATATCAAAGGTTGCTCTGTTTTGTGCAGAAGCCAACTGCGTTCCGAAAAAACCCCATGGTTCGTTGAAGCCTCTCCCGGTGGCCTCCTCACTTCCGGGAAGTCATCTCCATGGATTTTGTCACGGACTTGCCAGAAAGTCAAGGCAACACGGTCTTGTGGGTGGTGGTGGTGGACTTATTTTCTAAACAAGCCCATTTCATCCCATGTGCTTCAATCCCCTCCTCACCTAAGTTGGGGCTGCCTGTTCATTCAGCATATTTTATCGTCTCACACTCCGGCCTCGCTAAGGTGTATTCCGACCGCTGGCCCCAATTCATTTCAAAGTTCCCAAGTTTTTCTGGGCTTGTTGGGGTCAGCCCCGGCAATTGCCGCCTCCTACCACGCTCTCAAAGTGGACGGTGAGTCGGAGAGAACTAACAGAACCCTGGAGCAGTATTTACGCTATTACACCAACTATCACCAAGACAATTGGTGCGAAGTTAATTCCGTTTGCAGAATACGCCTTATAATAATGCGGTTCATAGCAGTACAAAAAAAAACCCCTTCGAATTCATTGTGTCTGGTCGTGATCCTTCCTCTCCTCGTTGCCGCAACTACACTGGCAAGGGAAGCGCTTTTGAATCCTCCGGAGTTCCAACAGTGGATTTCATCTCTGGCCGAGGGGTGGAAACGGTCCAGGACCGCTTCTTACAGCAGGCTAAAGACTCCTTCAAAAACTTCAAGCCGTGATAAGCACCGCTCGGATTTCCTTTATGCGTGTGGGCTTCTGGGTGTATTTGTCTACCAAAAATCTCTTTGTGAGACGCGTATAAATTTTCAAAACTGGGCAAAAAGATTCGTGGGACCTTTTAAGATTACTAAAGTGATTAATGATACCGTCACTGCCCGATTGGACTTGGCTCTAATTTCTAAGTAATATCCATCCTGTCTTCCATTCCAGTTTGCTCAAGGAGGCTCCCGCTTCTCGAGCAGCCTGGCACGACCTCACCGGAGAGACCCCCCTACTGACTTATACAATTGATGGCCACAAGCATTACCGGTAAATTCGACGCTTCATCCTGACTCTCGTTTTAATCGCAAACGCTGGCAATATTTAGTCTCTTGGGTGGGATATTCCTCTGGGTATAATCAATGGGTTTATTCCAAAAATATTGACGCCTCTGCCCTCATTTCTGCTTCTTTCCATCGCGACCTTTCCGCACAAACCTGGGGAGAAGTCTTTCTTAAGGAAGGCAGAGTGTAAAGGATTCAATGGTGTTGATGATCGGGACAGCCGCCTGGCCTTGACTGCATTCCATAACCCGGGCGATGGGCCAGCATCTGCGGCGGAGACTCTGGCGGAGACCTTATCTCTGCGAGAGAGATGAGAACTCCGTTCCCATGGGAATCCGGGAGGGGGGATGGGATGGACAGAGTTATAACCTGTGCTTCTGGCGGGAGACTTTATTCCTGCCACGTCGTGTACGTGAGCTTTCTAGGATGTCTGAATAAACGGTCTTTTACACCAAAAAGCCTTTTATTTCTGCTTCTATGGAATTCCTTACAGTATGCAATGAATGGGTTTCCAACATCCAAGATTACGTGTAAGTCTGAAGCATCACATCAAATATCATGGTCTTATCATTGATGGAGACTCTGAGCTAACAACTTAGATGCAGATGCAATCTATAAAGGAACTGGAAACAGTATCTCAGTATGACACCAGGTCTAATTTTGGTTATGCTAATTGGCCTTAACTGGAAAAGCATGACATGAGTTTTTGTAGGCAACATTCCATGTCTATTTTCCTCTCGGTACTCTATGTGATTTTAAAAACACTACTATTTTGTTTTAACAGTTCCATTTTCTACTGAGCAGAGGTTGGAATTCAAGGAACTTCAAGTTGTTAGGGCTTGTTTGTTTTTTTGCATATTCATCAGGAATTTTCAGGCTGTTCCTCTGCTCCAGTGATCTCCTGCAAAATCAGCTATGACAGTTGAAGAAATGTTCGGTGCAAGGTTAAGGAGTGCAGCTGGAAGCAAAATTAGGCAAGTCCTAGGCACATACAGCATTGATAAAAACCTATACAGGCTTAAAAAAAACACATGTGAAAACCTGAACTTTAAAAAAGGAAGGTATACACTTACCTAAATATTAGCAGGATTTTTCAACTCCTTTATAATTATTAACTTGGTTAAATGTGTAAATAATAAATGGTAATTCAGCCAAAGAGTTTGAACTTCTAAAGTTACTGTTCAGCTTGAACTGCTGAACCAGCCTGCCTCTTCATAACAAGTTAAAACCCTCAAGTCTTTGGTTTCCAAAATGTCCTGCAGAAATGGTTTTTGATAGCTCATATGGAAAATACTCTGTGTTAATGTGTCTGCTGGAATTATGTCTGAGTCACTGGACTGGATTTTTACCTAATGTAAACTGATGTAGCTGTACTAAAAGGCATAGGGCTGGGATGTTTTACATCATCTGACAATGTGGGTTATAAGTGCAAATAAGAATTCCACCTTTCATCCTGCAAGGGTATTTTGGTATTTACAGTTCTTTGCAGGTGGTCTGCAAGGTTATCTAAGCTGCCTTTCTTCCACCATACAGAAGTTGATTTAGATACAATGCTGGAGCAATGTACCTTGAATCGTAGCACAACATGCTATGTGATGGCATTTATAGTTGCTTTTTGCCAAGAGATCTGTCCCCAAAACCCCTATGCAGCTTGGACCACATTCCAATGTGCACCGAGCAGCATACACAAGTACATGGTCTGCCACACCACTGAGTGACAAATGAAACAGTCCAGGTTAGTGTTTTGCAGAATTTTTTATTGCAGTATTTTCAAATAAAGAAGGCCCTGAAGCAGTTTACAAAAATTAAAAAAGAACAAGCCAAAGCCACAATACAGCAATAAAATAAGAAGAGCAGCAAATGGGTGGAGCTGAACAAATAGAAGAATTTATCTCTTGGTGACAAGCACCACCACCAGTGAACAGTAAGGCATGGCATAGATCCATAGTTTTGCTGTCAATTTACTTGGCTGTCTTTGCCTGTTGCTAAGCAAATAATGGGGCTTTCCCCACTCACCTTCTGCTGCGCGCCGCTCTCGCACCCCCTCAGCGCGCGTCATTCCTGGCACGCTCTCAGGGTTCCCCACGACCCCACGCTCTGCGCAGGGTCATCAAAAGGTGCCGTTTCTTCAGCGCCAGGAATGACACGTGCTGAGGTGGTGCAAGAGCGGCAGCGTCGAGGCGGCTGCGTGGTTGCCGCCCTTGCAAATGGGGAGCGCCGCTGGACCCCGCGCTACTTTCCCGGAGTAGCACGCAGCAGAAGGTAAGTGGGGAAAGCCCCCATGAGTCCCTCCTCCCTACACACAATTTTTCTTCTGCAAGGTTGTATTAGCCTGGTATCTCAGAACATACTTGAGTATCCCAAGATGGGTTGGAGCCAATGCATGGTTGTCTACTCCATTGCTTTCATCCTTTGCAGGACACCAGTTTATTTTTTTGCAGCCATTTTCCTTCTGAAGGATCAATATTGTAAAAAAAATTGTCGTCAGTTGATACAATAGATATTAGAGCCCGGTCTTGCTTGGTAATTCCAGATCACTGAAAAAATAGTTTATACTTTTAAGTCAGGGAGATGTTTTAAACAGTATTCAAGCCAAATGTTCAATGACAAAGGATTCCACAGTAACTGCTTACATAATACAAAATTATAAATTCATTTTATACTGAAAATATCAACAGCCATCAAATATAGCCCTTGTGCAGTGGACTTCAGTATGAATAATGTCTGTCAGTCACAAAACTTATCAGCCTTATCGCTAGTGATAATGATAACTCAATTTTCTTGTGCAAGATGAACAAGACATGTAATATAAGACTTCAAATGGGAAGCTGCAAGGACTTGCAGAAGATATCTGGTTTTCCTTCCCCCACTACTTCCTCTTCCTCTTCCTCTTTTCCTTTCCTGAAAGTCCCCATAGGCTCTTGCATTTTCTTGTTTACTTTTTTTCTTCTAGGATTGCCAAACTCCAAGAGAAACCTGGAGAGATCTTGGAAACCAAGACTACCCTGCACCAAATGCGTAAAGGTCAGTCAAACCTATTAACCCTTAAATGGCAAAATAACTTAAAGCATTTGGTTTGCTCTACTGCTGCTTGCCTCTTGTTTCCCTAAGGTCTTCAATGTGATTGACATTGAAGACCTTAGCAAAGCAAGAGTCAAACAGCTGTATTATGGTCTTGGGGAGTATATTAGTAACCTGGATTAGCATTGGAGGCATTGTTGCACAGGTTGCTTTTCCTTAATAATGCTACATCATAAATTATCAAGCTAAAGCTCTGAGGGAGCATTTGGAATTTAAGCATATTTGCACACTCTCATATAACAGATCAGTGATTCTGAAATAATAACCACCTGGTTATAAGCACCCTTTTGTATATTTTGTAACTTGGGTGTAGAAGTAGACATTAAGTGTCAGTGTATAATTGTTTATTTGTATGTATTAGGAAGCCCATGAACTGTAAAAGGCTTTTGTTTTGTTTATAGCAATATAAAACTATTTTGTTTAAGATTACATTGTTGAAAATAATACAAAATCAGAGAATGCTTTCCACATATTTCTTTATTGTAAGGTATTGGTTTACAGTCTTCTGAGTTGCTAGAATTTTAATTGTTACCCTGTAAAAGAAGAACAAAGAATGCTTTTATTTTTATATTTAAGAGTTAATAGGTTTTACTGACCTTTACACATTTGGTGCAGTGTGGTTTTGGATTGATCTTCAATAACAAGACTGTTCAATAACGACACTCTATGTTCACATGATTCCTTTATTTTGAAACAGTATATGGGAAAGCATTTAGATTTCTATTGTCAAAACTAATGGTTAAGTGCCAAAACACCTTCCACTATAACCCATGTCATAGAATCATAGAGTTGGAAAAGACCCCAAGGACCATCAATGTCAGGGTCTGTTCCCCCGCTGTGTCTGACAGTGAAGATGATGGCCTGTTATGCCGGTCTTTTGACTCCAACGGAGGTGAGACCCCCGAAGCCAGACCTGGCAGCAGTGACTCATTGGAGGATGAGGAACCAGCTGTGGCCACAATACAGAACCAGGGCCAGCTCAGCAAGCACCCCCAGAACAGTCCCAGAGCTCACCTCCACGCCCCCCCCTGCAGTCCTCCTAGTTCCCCTACCCTGCTAGAGCAGTGCTGGCAATGGCTGCTGCGGGACCTGACAGAGCGACTGCAATCAGCCAGACTGGCTGCTTGCAAAATGT
>NC_059434.1:60015280-60037641 GCF_021028975.2 Sphaerodactylus townsendi
TGGCCATGCTGGCAGGGGCTGATGGGAATTGTAGTCCATGAACATCTTGAGTGTCATAGGTTAGCCACCACTGTAATAGGTGTTACATAAGGGGCAGTGGGCAATCCCTCCCAATAATCTGTGTGACTTGCATGAAGAGCTATCTAAGGCACTGACTGACATGTTTTTTCCTCTTGTCAAGCCAGTTTCTAATGTTTCCAGGTGCTAGGCCAATAAAAAGGAATTTGCTTCTACTAGGATTTTGGATGACATGGCCCCTTAGTATTATCCAGTGAGGCTTATATTCTTAGTGTGGTGTTCTCCTCTTCTTTCTCCTCCTCCTCTTCTTCTTCTCTTTCTTGTAGTTTCAAAGAAAACAAAGAACAAGGGACATATAGAACAACAACAGAAAAGATACATGCATAAAACATGATAAACAATTAAAATTACTTCCAATTGTTCACTTAGTAGGTTAATTGCTTTCCAGTAATAGTCTAACATGCTAACAGCCCAATCCAAATGGGAGGTGGCGGGCTGTGACGCCGATGTGGCGCCACCTCACAATTTCCGTAGAGGCTTCTTGGAAGTGGAGTAGTGAACTTGATGGTATTGGCCCATTTTGAAAGAGTGTACTGCAGATTCTACTTATTTAGTTACTTCATTTATACTTTGCTTATCTCCACAATAGGTAAAAAAATGGTAACGGTAGTCCCCTGTGCAAACACCAGGTCATTACTGACCAATGGGGTAATGTCACATCATGATGTTTACGGGGCAGGCAGTGTTTACGTGGTGGTTTACCATTGCTGTCCCCAGTCATCTACACTTTGCCAGCAACCTGGGTACTCATTTTACCATCATTGGAAGGATGGATAGCTGATTTAATCTAGAACTGGCTACCTGAAACCAACTTCCATCAGGATCGAACTCAGGTTGTGAGCAGTTTTAACTGCAGTACTGCAGCTTACCACTCTGCACCACGAGGACCCCAAAAGCAGGTTACATTGTTCTGTTCTTTCTCATTTTACCCTCACAACAATCCTGTGGGACAGGTTAGGTGCGACAGACCCAAGGTCATCCAGCAAACAAGATCATCCAGAGTAGAGATTCGAACATAGGTCTCTCAGGTCCTAGTCCTGCATGTTAACCGCTATGCTTTATTGACACACAGGTTAGTTTGTGCCTTGCTGCAATTCCTTATAGCTACTTGATGAAGCACATCCGATTTATAGATTGAACTTCTTTCTTTTGCTAGACTCCTTTAAGAAGAATGAATTTACTTTGAGAAGTTTATAGCCTTGCAAATGAGCCCTTTTAGACCCCATTCTTACAGTTGTCTTTCCGCTGAGTTGTGAATAACAGTGTGGGAAGGAAATTGCAATGGTGATTTTGCTGGTATATTTTTGCAGAAACAAAGGTAATCAAGAATCTAATTATCTAATTAATCTTGTCATTAATATGTGCAGTGTACACTGATAACAAGCATTTGAGCCCAGGACTCTCGCAGCATGTGTCCATTTTTATTTTGAGACCTTGACTGATGAGGACCTGCTTTGCATTTGTACTGCCTCAGGATTGATGGCTTTGTTCTATGCCGGCAGGCTCAGAACTAACTGCCTTTTTCCCCTCAGCAGACAATACTGGCAATTAGTCTTATATATATAAAAGCTAGTTCCATCTTTGTCAGCCTTCAACATACCCTAGGGGACAGAATCCAGAATGAGGCCCTCTAGTTAGGAGCGATCAGGATAGATTCCAAATGGCTTCCCTCGAGTTCTTTGGGCAAAAATAAACAGGTTTTATCATTGTCAAGACTTGTTGGCACTAGCCTTCTCTCATCCTTCCAAGGACCTGGGGGTGGAATTAGGTTTATCCTTTAGCCCAGCCATTTCCCTGAGTATGACCTTGACTTTCTCTTGTGTATTGAAATAGCCGTTATTCACCCTTTTGGGCCCTTGGATATCTTCCTCCTCCCAACACACACAACAGTCCCCTCTCTTGTTAATGACAGGCACCAGCATGGTGTAGTGGTTAAGAGCAGGTGCACTCTAATCTGGAGAACCAGGTTTGATTTGATTTCCTGGGGGAAATTTCATCGTTCTACTGGCCTCTGTTTTATCCTCTTAGCCCTGTGAGGTAGGCTAGGCTGACTTGTCCAAGGTCACCTGGCAAGCTTCTTTGGCATGAATTAGGATAATTAGGATAATTAGGAAAGGAATTGATAATAAAACGGCAAAGATTGTCATGCCCTTATATAAAGCAGTGGTGCGACCGCACTTGGAGTACTGTGTTCAGTTCTGGTCGCCACATCTCAAAAAGGATATTGAAGAGATAGAAAAAGTGCAGAGAAGGGCAATGAGGATGATTGAGGGACTGGAGCACCTTCCCTATGAGGAGAGGCTGCAGCATTTGGGACTCTTTAGTTTGGAGAGGAGATGTCTGAGGGGGGATATGATTAAAGTCTATAAAATTATGCATGGGGTAGAAAATGTTGACAGAGAGCAATTTTTCTCACAATACTAAAACCAGGGGAGATACATTGAAAATGCTGGGGGGAAGAATTAGGACTAATAAAAGGAAACATTTCTTCACGCAACATGTGATTGGTGTTTGGAATATGCTACCACAGGAGGTGGTGATGGCCACTAACCTGGATAACTTTAAAAGGGTCTTGGACAGAGTTATGGAGGAGAAGTTGATCTATGGCTACCAATCTTGAACCTTCTTGATCTGAGGTTGCAAATGCCTTAGCATACCAGGTGCTTGGGAGCAGCAGCAGCAGCAGAAGGCCATTGCTTTCACATCCTGCAGGTGAGCTCCCAAAGGCATCTGGTAGGCCACTGTGAGTAGCAGAGTGCTGGACTAGGTGGACTCTGGTCTGATCCAGCAGGCTCTTTCTTATGTTCTTATGATTCCCTGCTCTGCCACTTGAGCTGTGGAGGCTTATCTGGGGAACGAGATTAGCTTGTGCACTCTAACAAATTCCAACACACTTTCTTCGGAGCTCTCTCAGCCCCACCCACCCCACAGGGTGTTTGTTGGGGGGGACAGGGAGGAAGTGGTAAGCCCCTTTGAGTCTCCTTGCAGGAGAGAAAGGGGGGATATAAATCCAAACTCTTCTTCTTATGAGCTCTTTCGTTAGATTGGACTTTAAGGGAAAAAATTAATTCAGGCTTGTGTCAGCTCGGGTATAAGGTTTAGTGTTCTCCTTAATCCTTGACAAGTGAAATATCTGAAAAAGGGAGATTTCACTTTCAAAAGCATTACCCTGTAAATCTTGTTGGTCTTTAAGGGGCTTCTGGACTTGAATCTTTCTTTTCTTCTACATACCAATATGCCTACTTGCATGAAACGTCCTTTACAATTGTAACCAAGGCTGATAGGGTGTTGCTTGTTTGGGGGGTTTCTTTCCCTGTTCCTACAAGCGAGGAGCATAGCAATGTGATAAGTGATAGTGTCTACAAAAGGCTAGAGGGCAAATCACATAAATCCCAGGTTAGGGACAGAGACAGAGTATACAAGTGTCTCTATGCTAATAGTAGAAGCATTCGACCTAAAATGGGGGAGCTGGAGTACAGAGTTTTGAAGGAGGACATTGATATAGTGGGCATCACAGAGACATGGTGGAATGAGGAGAACCAGTGGGATGCTGTTATCCCAGGTTACAGGCTCTACAGGAAGGATAGGACAGGGCGTATTGGGGGTGGGGTGGCCCTCTACATCAAAGAGAGCATAGTGTCACATAAAATAGACAATGCAGGGGGAGCTGATTCCTCTACAGAAGCACTGTGGATATCAATACCAGGGGTGAAGCATAGTTTAACAGTAGGAATATATTATCGTCCCCCTGACCAAAGTGCACAAGAGGATTCTGAGATGGAAAAAAAAATTAGAGAGGCCAACAAAAGCAAAAATGTCGTGGTAATGGGCGATTTTAACTATCCCCACATAAACTGGAAAAATGCAGGTTCAGGCTCGCAGTAGTAAGGGAGAGAACATTCCTGGATATGCAAGCAAATGACTGTGGCTTAGAGCAGATGAGCCAGGGAACCAACCAGGGGAGAGGTGATCCTAGATCTAATTCTATGTGGGACCCAGGACCTGGTGCGGGAAGTCAGTGTTGTTGAGCCGATAGGGAACAGCGACCACAATGCTGTCCGATTCAGTATCTCTGCATGCGAACAAGTGACAACTACTAATGTAGTTGTCACTTGTTGGGGGACACCACTCCTTACATCTCTCCATTGTGAGAACTTCCCATTTATACCCACCCTTTGTTTCCTGTTCCTCAACCAGTTTTTAATCCATAGGAGGACTTCCCCTCTTATTCCTTCATTGCTGAGTTTCGCCTTCAGAAAGGGAAATTTCTCAAAGATGAGGGGGATAGTGCGCAGGAAGCTGAAAGGGAAAATCAAGAGAGTCAAAAATGTCCAAGGTGCTTGGAGGTTATTTAAAAACACCGTCTTAAAAGTTCAACTGGAATGTGTTCCGCAGGTTAGGAAAGGCAGTTCCGCAGGTTAGGAAAGGCAGTGCCCAGTCCAAAAGAAAGCCACCATGGTTAACAAGGGAGGTTGAGGAAATTATTAGGAAAAAAAAGATGTCTTTTAGAAAATGGAAGTCCAACTTAACTGATGAAGAATACCAGAGAGAACACAAATGGTGGCAAAAGAGAAGCAAGTTAGCTGTAAGGGAGGCAAAAAAGGATTATGAGGAACGCATGGCTGCGAACATCAAGACCACAAGCAACAAACAAGTTCTTCTAAGTACATCAAAAAAGTGGAAGCCATTAGAAAGCTGCAGGGTCCAAGAGGATGAAGGAACAAAAGGCGTGCTAAAAGATTTAGGGAGATTGCAGAGAAGCTGAATGAATTCTTTGCATCTGTCTTCACCCAAGAGGAGTTGAGGAAAATCCCTGCACCTCACCCCAACTTCCTAGGAGGTGAATCCGAGGAACCAGCGACGATAGTGGTAGACAAGGAAGAAGTTCTGGCAATATTGATAAACTAAATGCCACCAAATCCCCTGGTCCAGATTGCATTCACCCAAGAGTTCTTAAAGAACTCAAGCATGAAATTGCAGATGTTCTCACATTAATATGCAACTTTTATCCCTGAAATCAGGTTCCATCCCCTGAAGACCGGAAGATGGCCAAAGTCACACCAATCTTTAAGAAAGGGTCTAGGGGGGATCTAGGAAATTACAGGCCAGTCAGTTTGACATCTTCGTTCCTGGTAAATTAGTAGAATCTATCATTAAAGATAAAATTATTAAACATGTAGAAAAGCAAGACCCGTTGAGAGGGAAGAGTCAGCATGGCTTTTGTAGAGGCAGGTCCCGTCTTACAAACTTACTAGAGTTCTTTGAGGGTGTAAACAGACATGTGGATAAGGGGGAACCAGTGGACATTGTTCACTTGGATTTCCAAAAGGCTTTTTGACAAAGTTCCCCACCAGAGACCGTTGAGAGAAACTCAGCAAATGAAGGAATAAGAGGGGAAGTCCCTCCCATGGATTGTTAAAACTGGTTGAAAGGAACAGGAAACAAAGGGTGGGTATAAATGGGAAGTTCTCACAATGGAGAGATGTATGGAGTGGTGTCCCCCAAGGATCCGTTTTAGGACCAGTGCTCTTTAACTTATTCATAACGACCTGGAAGTAGGGGTGCAGTAGTGTGGTGGCTAAGTTTGCAGGATGATACCAAATTATGTAGGGTGGCTAGAACCACAAAGTTGATTGGCGTAAGAGCTCCAAGTGGACCCGATAAATTAGGGTGAGTACTAAGAAATGGCAAATGCAGTTCAATGTAGCTAAATGCGTGATGCACATAGGGGCAAAAAATCCAAACTTCACATACACGCTTACAGGGGTCAGTGCTATCAGTCACAGACCAGGAAAGGGGATTTTACGCCTTAGTTGATAGTTCCATGGGAATGTCAACTCAATGCATGGCAGCTGTGAAAAAGGCAAACTCTATGCTGGGGATCATTAGGAACGGAATTGAGAATAAAACTGCAAAGATTGTCATGCCCTTATATAAAGCAGTGGTGCGACCGCACTTGGAGTACTGTTCAGTTCTGGTCGCCCCATCTCAAAAAAGGATATCGAAGAGATAGAAAAAGTGCAGAGAAGGGCAACTCTATTATATCGAAGGATTGGAGCAACTTCCTTATGAGTACGCTGCATGCGTTTGGGACTCTTTAGTTTGGAGAGGAGACGTCTGAGGGGGGATACATTTGAAACCTATAAAATGTATGCATGGGGTAGAAAATGCTGGACAGAGAGAAATTTTTCTCTCTTTCTCACAATACTAGAACTCGGGGGCATTCATTGAAAATGATGGGGGGAAGAATTAGGACTAATAAAAGGAAACACTTCTTCACGCAACGTGTGATTGGTGTTTGGAATATGCTGCCACAGGAGGTGCATTGCCACTAACCTGGATAGCTTTAAAAGGGGCTTGGACAGATTTATGGAGGAGAAGTTTCACCGGCTACCAATCTTGATCCTCCTTGATCTCAGATTGCAAATGCCTTAGCAGACCAGGTGCTCAGGAGCAGCAGCAGCAGCAGAAGGCCATTGCTTTCACATCCTGCATGTGAGCTCCCAAAGGCACCTGGTGGGCCACTGCGAGTAGCAGAATGCTGGACTAGATGGACTCTGGTCTGATCCAGCAGGCTAGTTCTTGTTCTTATGTTCTGTCTTTGGAAATAATGGCAAGGAAGTGGAGGTAATTATGAGGAAGTAAAGAAGTAGGAAACGCAATGCATAGTATGTTTTAATGAACTGAGCCTCTGAGAATTAGGCCTGAAGGAAGTTGTAGACCTCTTTACCAGAATGAACTCCCAATATATATCGTTAGTGCCAGATTGCCTGGTTGGAGGAAAAGTAATTTGAAAGGCTATTCTCAGATCTGGATTCCTATTCCTTTATTTCTGGGCTTTATCCCCCACTTCCTCTCAAGCTTTCTGCATGATTCAACTGAAACCTGAGTCATAATCATATGAACTCCTAGAGATTCCCCTCCGTGCTATGAGTGTGCATCTCAATTGTCTGGAGCACTTATGAACTGCCCGCTTGCGTAGTTTATACAATACCCATTGTGATTTAATGTCGGCATGGTACTCTAAAACAGGGCTGCTAACTATGAGAGACCACATTTTGACCTGCTGATGTAGGTAGCTTGTACTTAAAGCCCGCTGGTTTGCATCTAAGAATAGCTGTGACAAAAAAACTTGCTGAAGCTTCGTTGCCAAGAATAAAAAGTAATGCTGGTGTTCTTTCTTACCCTGAAGCAGTCAGTAGTCTTGCTTTGGTACTCTTGAGATTAACTGTCATTTAGCTCTAAAAGGCTATTTTCATACTTGAGCCCAAGTGGCAGATCCGTTGCTTGGGGTAACCCATTTACATGAGCGATGTCCTTGCTTGTGACTGAAGAGCATTGCTTTACATTCCTGGCTGTGAAATGTCTGCCAAAATCATCCATCTAGTTTCTTTTTGCTTCGAAAAGGAAACAGTATGTAAATTATCTGTGTGGCATAGTGTGCCCCATATTCTTCCATGGAAAGTGGAATTTATTCAGCTGGCCTGAGGGGTAGATCCAAACGAGCAGTTCCCATTTACAGTTTTATCCCACCAACCCCAGTAAAGTAGGATTCGTTTCATTGTGCTTTCAGAATATGAATTAAGGATAAGTTGGTCTAGTTAACAGGACCTATACTGGCACCTCTTCAGAGTTAAGCCTCATAGGCCCTTCCTGGCATTTTACCTCACGTTATCATGATCTTCCTACCTTGCTCTATATAACTTGCTAAGTATGGACTGTTAAGCTTTTTATGTGTGTACAGATGGACAACCGTAACATCATTTTCAGAGGGGAAAAACTTAATTTTACTTGTATTTGTAGTCATCGATTAAAAAAATAGTTGAAACGGTTTAACTAGTGAATAAATGGAGAATAAAATGAGCAGTAAATGCAATCCTTTCTTCCTTGTCTAAAAGTAACCCCTCTGAGTTAGGAAGGAGGGAGGTAGAATCTCTCTCTTTTAAGTATTTCTTGTTCTTATATTTTTTTTTTCTATTCCAATGTCATATCTACTTCCCATAAGTTCCATCTTTTTCCCACCAAGAAATCTCACATTGAAACTCACTGAGCAAAGGACAGAGTTCTTTTAAATCCCCTCCCCTCCTGTCTGATGGAAAATTACCAGCCAGCTTTCAGAGGGTTCCTGGAGGCTTCACTGATTATGTGCAGGCCATGATGCTATAGGAGAAGTTTATTTCGTCTATTGGCTGTCCAATTAGCATATGAATTGGTGTCTTCCTAGCTTGGCAGACTGAAGACTCGGTAGAAAAAAACCTGATGTGCAACCTTTTGCCTACCTTTAAAGATTGGTTTAGGTTAACCACTGGGCGTTAACAGCATCAAACATTTTACTTTGCAGAATTGTAATTTTGTATGTAGATGCTTCTGTGGGTGAAGTGGCATTTAATTATAATCTGTGCATTGTCAAATAGTCAATATTTGACCTCTGAACAACTGTAACGGAGTTGTCTGATATAGTTAGGCCAGAATGTTGGAGCTGAAGAGTGGGGGGCAGAGGCGTATCTAGGGAAAATGTAGCACAGTTCAAAACCTGTGTCTCCCCACCCCCATGGGCAGCCATCCTCCTCCACCATGACCAAACAACTTTTTTTTGCACCAGGTCATCTCAAAATGCTTTCAAAGGAGGAGGGGTGTGGGAGGCGATTTTCTGCCCCCCACATGACTAAATGGCCGCAGCCCAGGGACATTTGACCCCATAAGTTCCCCTGGGCGGTACGCCCCTTAGACTTATAGCTGCTGTGCCCAGAGTATTTGTGTATGTGGGCAGATAGAGTATGTTGGTGCATTAGGATATTCTTGTTCGTTTTCCATTCTGTAGTCTCTTCAGGACATAATTACAAAACCTTCAGTGGTCGCAACATGCAAGTGGTGGTGCTACGTTGTAATGGCCAAATACTTCTTTGCAAACGCTTTCCAGTTTATTCGTGTTGATACAACCCCAAAGTGTTCAGAATTCCAGATTTAAAATCTGGTTCAGCCCTAGTTAGTATTTGGACGGAGAAATGAATACGAGAGTTGATGTGCACAAGAAGGCAATGGCAAACCACCTCTGTTTCTTGCCTTGAAAACTCCGTGAGGAGTTGCCGTTAAGTCAGCTGCGATTTGAGGGCCCTTTGCATACAGAGACAATAGCAGGACTTGGTAGTTTCTGGAAATGGCTTTAGAGCAATTGAGTCTTGGGTTGTATTAATGTGAGCAATCTGAGATCTAGATCTGCTCTGTAGTCTTTTACAGAATGTGTTCCTTAGCTTACAGTCGGGACGGAAATGCAGCCTTGGTCTGTGTGCCCTGGGCCCAAAGGGACAATGTGAATTTGTATGGGGTGCATTTATAAGGGGGTGGCTTTCAGGGTTAAACCCTTTTTGTCTGAGACTATAAGTCCTCCTGGTTTCATCCGTATCATTGTGAATAAAGGCAATTAGCTGCAGTTGCTGAGAAAAGTGAGGAATTTCTGTATTCCCCATTTATCTGTGGCACTGGTGGCCTCCTGATGAACTTTCCCAGATTGGTTTAGGCCAAAGAATGTCCCTGCATCACATGTTAGTATATCAAACACAAGATAGAAAAGTCATAATTATTAAGCTATGTTCCATCCTAAGGTAATTCGGAGGTTTGCAGGGCATCACACGGTTTTGTTTCTGCAAATCTGAGGTAATCTAAAATGGGCCTGAAGATCATAGTGCACAATACCATTTGCTCTTCTTTAGTAAAAGAAGCTGCTTCATGCGAAGGAGTATCTCAAGGTGCGAGACTCATGAACACGTAAAGCTGATAACTCCTTTAGAAATATTTTTATAGAGCCTGGGCAGCATTACCACAAGTGATGGGTTTCAGGTTTCTCCCTCTCTGTAGCTTGTACGACCAAACTGCTAGCAAGAGCCCCTGTACCCTTTTACTCTCAAAACTCTACTCTTAAAGCATCCATTTGATTTAGTCATATGGAAATGTTGGGATGGTGGATTGTACTTACCTAACAGGGGCGTATCTAGAGAAAATATTGGCCGGGACAAGCACTGAAATTGCACCCCTCCCGCAACACCGGTCTGGACACAGAGGACAGCTTTTTCCTTGGGAACTAGAGGCCTTCCTGTTCCTGCTGTAGACACTGCTCTCAATGTTACCTTTGGAAATCTGGGGGGGAGGGGGGGAAGGGGGTTGCCATTTTTAAAAATTCATTTTAGCTGACAAATACATGGGTCCTTTAAAATAATATTTACTTTGCATAAGGGTTGATTATTCAAAAAGTTAGCACTAAGTAATCTGTCTACCTCACAAAGCCTGCAGTGAGTAATTTTTAGAAATCTCTTGACAACATGTCATAAGTTATAACTTTACCTAAAACCATGCAAGGGGTTTTAGTTTCCATATTGCAACAATTTCGTTTAGTAATGTTTACCATTTTCTTCTGGGTTCTTCTGTTCCATTGTGGCTGGGGAGAAAGGTAGGGAATGTTGTGGCTGGAGGAAAGGAGTGAACGGGGGGGGGGGGGGGGGAGAAAGGGAATGTTGAAGCTGGGGGGAATAGAGGGAGGTGGAGAGAAAGGTATGGAACATTGTGTCTGGGGCAAGGGAGGGAACTGGGGGGAACGTAGGGAAACTTGTGGCGGGGGAAGGGCATGGGTTGAGGAAAAGGTAGGGAGCATTGTGGGTGTGGGGAAGTAAGGGAACTTTGTGGCTTGGGGTAAGGAGGAAGATGGGAGGAAAGAAGGGAATGTTGTGACTGGGTAGGGAGGAAAGGGGCTGGGGGAGCCAACATCATTGCTCAGGAGGGAAAGGGATGGTGGAAGGAAGAGGGTGAAAGGAAGGGGCTGCATGGGGCTTTGAGGCTGCCAGGTCTAGCCTTGATCTGGAGGCCCTGGGATGCTCTAACATCCTTGCTCAGGGGAAGGAGGAAAGGAACCTTGGAGCCGCCAGGTCAAGCCTCAACCTGGTGGCTGCCAAGTCGGGGTGCGCCCAAAGGGTGCACCCCAAGCCAGGGGACAGGTGGTGAAATGTGCCCCCATATGATCCACTGATATGGCACCTGGGGCTCCCACCCCCTCATGACCTCTCTAGTTACTCCTCTGATGCCTAAACTCTGCTGTACTAAAGACTACTAGAAGTGCAACATGGAAGACCTCTAGGGTTTGCAGTGCAATCCTAAGCATGTTAATTCAGAATGACTTATTGAATTCAATGGAACATACTCACCAGTAAGTACGATTCGAATTGCAGCCTTGACTGTAGGTTATTCACAGGGGCTGGACCTGATTCCAAGAGAGGGAGAGGTTATGGGAGGTATATCCGCCCATATCCCAGTACTTAATTCTGATTTTTATTTGCAAGGAATACTTAGTGGCAATCCATTTTCCTAGGTAGTAAATGAAAGCTCTTTTCAACACGCATGACCCCTATATTAGTATTATGCCTTTGATAAATGCCCTTTTATTTACAGCCAAGAGAGAGATCTTCAACTGAGGGGAAGGAATTGTCCTTTGGAGTTGTCCTTCCCAGTCCTTTGATAAATAGTTTGAAAATTTTGGACCAGGGCACTAGACAAAAAGGAATCCTTTGATTTGCATTTTGTTTTTAAAAGATGCTTCTCCTCCCTTTCCTTCCCTGTCTGTTGTGTGCCACATTCCTTAAGTATATAACATATTTACATTTCACAAACTGAGTCAGTGACTTACAGATGTGAAGACTCTGCCTCTATCTTTCGTAGCTGCCTCATTCCGTGAGTGTTAGTAGGAAGGGCAGGTGAACTGTCTGGACTCATGAGTAAATTAGGCATACAGCTTCTCTCAGTGTTTTTCCATAGCTGTACCTTCTCCAAAACAAATTTCTGACTGCAGGGGTGGGGGTGGGATCTATTTTTCATTAGAGATAAACTTTATGCAGGCAGGATTTTTTTTAAAAAATCTGTATTTTCAAAAGATGCACACGTTTGTGGCTAAAATAGCCTCCTTCAGATTCATTTCAAACGGTGGGCATGACACTTTACATTTCCACACTAATGACCAGCTCAATCCAGAGCTTTCAGGTGGCTGGGGATGGTGTCCCTTTGGCACCACTCCGCTCGCTCCCCAGGGCTTTTCTGTGGTGCGGGAAGCCCAAAAATGTTTTTTAAAATCCCCTACCTTCCAATCTCTCGTAGATGAGAATAAAGATATGCCACAACAATTGTGGCATGTCTCTGCCGGGGATTCCACCAGTGCACTGAGACTGAGCAGCTTTGGAGGCCGACTTAAGTTCAGCCCTGCCCTCAGAATGCTCCCACCATGCCGACACAGCTGGGTGTGATGTGGGAGTGTCACCACAGAGTTGGATGCTGCGGCTGGGCATCCCAGGGCTCTGCAGCAGCCCAGCACTGGCAGATTTGCCCCTCCACTGGCATAAGTGCCTCAGAGAGGGCAAATCTGCCAGTGCAAGCCCATGCCACCCCCAGAGCATGATTTGGGTCCCTCCCTGGATTCAGCTGTCTGAGTCACATTGTGAGAGTGGTGGCGAACCTATGGCACTCCAGATGTTCATGGACTACAATTCCCATCAGCCCCTGCCCGCATGGAGTGCCATAGGTTCGCCACCACGTTTGCTCCAAAAGTGCTTGTACAGTATATTGAAAATGAAATTGACTGAAACATTTTTGGTGAGAAGAGATAGTTGTCTTCAGGCTACATAGAACAAAATAAGAGTCCCAGATGCCGGGCAGTAGTTCCTGCAATTGCAAAGGTGCAAATGCAGGGCACATAATTTAGTTTATCTGCTTTTAAAGCAACATCCTATGATTACTTGGGGCATAGTCATCAAACGTGTTTGATTAGTAGTTACCTGACCAGCATCCTGAATGCTGCCAATGTGCATATGCAGCATTTGCTGGAAATTCATGTGGCGTATATGCAAGCAGGCACCAGACTATTGGAAACAAGTGGTGGAAATTATATCAGTTGGGTTGGAGTAACAAGCACCTCATAAGCCAAAGCTTGTACTGTTAAATGTTGTAGTTGATATGTCTAAAAACCTTCAAGCAGTAGCATTGCCATGGCTAAATTGGTCCAAAGTGCAGCTGAATGGATCCTAATGGGAACTCCTTGAAGGGCACACATTCAACCTGTGCTCCACCAGTTCGGATCAAATTCTGGATGCGGTTCAAGGTATTGATGCTTACCTTTAAAGTCCTAAATAGTCTGGGACTCTCATATCTTTGGGACCCTTCTTCTGCTGTACTCCCTGGAGAGCCTTGCTCTCTGCTTTGAACAATCTCCTGGTGATCTCTGGCCCAAAGACCATCTGGCTGTCCTGAGCCAGAACCGTGGCCTTTTCAGGTTTGTTCCCTGCCTTGTGGCACTTTCTGTCTAAGGAGACCTGGGCCATTACAGACCTCTTCCAGTTCTGAAGAACCCATAAGACAGAGATTCTCTGCCAGAGCTATGGTTGAGGGCAGCAACGGCTTTACATCTACAGACATATCATCAGCTGGCTAGGACACTGAAACCTCCCCCTAAGAACATAAGAACAAGCCAGCTGGATCAGACCAGAGTCCATCTAGTCCAGTTCTCTGCTACTCGCAGTGGCCCACCAGGTGCCTTTGGGAGCTCACATGCAGGATGTGAAAGCAATGGCCTTCTGCAGCTGTTGCTCCCGATCACCTGGTCTGCTCCTTGTGTTTGACTCTGTTCCCAGCAGTCCCCCCCCCCCCAATTTGTTATGGCAGGTGGACTGTTTATCTCCCCATTATATAGTACTGCGCAGATGTCAGCTAGATAGTGAGGGGTGGGTTGTTTAAGCAGGTGTGATATTTTAGAGATGCAGCATGCTTGTTTTTATCTATTTCATATTTATTGTCAGTTTTATAAAGTACTGATGTATTTTGTTTTGTGTTGTGAACCACCTTGAGCTCTGCCTTTGCAGGGCGGAATATAGGGTATAAATAATTAATAATAATAGTTGTTGTTGTTATTATTTTATTACATAGAGTTTTATTGTAGTGAATACATTTGTTTAAAATTGAAAAATAAATTGATCTGAAGAGAGTTCAGTGACAAGCAGTGGGTATTTCAATCAAGGTATATTTGAATGTCCATCATAGTTTCAACACAGTTCTTACCAACCCAATGTCTAAGGTGTTAACGGAAAACACACTGTTCCCCATACATCGTGCTTAGCCTATATTCCTTAGCTGCCTCTGGAGTTGTTGGTATAGGTGGGGTGGTGGTAAGTATTAGAAATCAGTCACATTCCGCACCAAGCCCCAAAGTTACAAATTGCATTAGTGCTGATTGGTCGTTCAGTTAATTGCTGCTCTTGTGAGAGTCATTGGAATTCATCGGCTGTTTTATAATTAAATAGACAATGTGAGGGTTGGGTGACTGTCTACAATTGAATCGGTTCCTTGGAGCTTTGTGGAGTTTTAGTTCCTCTTAAAATTCAACATGAAACAAAAATCAAAACAAAACACCAGATTCTTCATTCTTGACTGAGGATCAGGTGATGACTTTGTAAGAATGTGCCACAGATTGGAGTAAGGTGCTGGTTTCAGTTTCAGATTCATCTGAGGTTAGTTAGTAGGGCTACTTTTAAAAAGGGAAGGCTTTTCTTAACAGTTGTAAACTGTTTTATCTTTTATCTCGTTGAAATGTGACCATAAATCTATTGAGTTATTGTCTGAGCGTATTGCTAAGACCTAGCTTGTCTCTCTCCCCTTTCAACCAAGGAGAGGCGCAGTGAGGGGGAGTCAAACCGTTTGACATCTTTGTTTTGAAGCCTTTTGGTCTATTCATTCCTCTTTTTAAAAAGTGTGGACATTTTTCAGGGGCTTTGCATTCACCTGTCACTGGAATGAGGCAACTGCTCTTTCTTATATGCCCAGTGGAAACACGCATGCATCTGTTCAAGGGATAAATTTTAAATGGTGACAACTGCACAGTTTTAAAACATAAAGGAAAGCGATTCTGTAAATTCATTTCCTAATGTGAAACTGATTGCTAGTGAATGACCCTTTCTGTTTGAAAGAAGCAATTATGCGGCAGCAAGATTTGAGTACTTGGGTTTGTTTTGAGTGTAAACATTGTCTCCCTTTCTCATTTTAAACACGTTGTTAAAAGCCACATTTCTAGCAATAGAACTTTTCCTCATGTAAGTGTTCAGACTGTGTTTTATATTTTGCTCTGTATAACATGGGAAATCAGAGAGAAATAATCTATGGAATAACAAAGAGGCTTTACTTTTGGGAATGGTTTTCAAAATCCCCTTTCTGAAATTATATTCTCTACCCTCAACGTAAATCCACATGAAGTAATCAGATGTGGCAGGGGACAGTTTACAGCTTTGTTTTGGCAGTGGTGTTCCACTAATATTACTTGAAACCTGAGGAGAGACAGAGTATCATCTATTCACCTGTCCATTCCTTCAGTTATTTTTTTTGTGTGTGGGGAGGGCTTGGAGAATGATATAATTAGTGGAGTTCCCTGGACATAAATCCATCTACACAATATCTACTGCCAGGCAGATTTACCAATTTTTGAAATGTAACTTCCCTATTCTTGTGTAGTTTTAAAGGAGCTACTGAGCACCCCAAAGATTTGCTGATAAACAGGATATGTGACCAGTTTATTTTTTAAAAAAGGATACTGGGGACTGAAATGCCCCCTCTTTCTTAGGTTCCTATGCCAATGAATGTGTAATATCTCTGACAACTTGTTCTGCATTTCTATAAAACAGGTTGGTTACAGATGTGCAAAAGCTGTCTTTTTATTTGCTGAGGTTTTTTCTGTCATGTGGCGGGCCATAAAACCTACAGATAATCTCTCTTTAAGAAATGGCAAGGGTATAAATTAAAATGGCATCAGGATAAGAGTTGTGGTGGGAGTTCCGGGCTGTGTGGTTGATAGACTGGTGGATCTTACCCTTTAATGCTGGGCCTGCATTTGTTGGAGGCATTTTCCAGAGGTGTATCACAGAGGGAAGTCTGTTACACACTGTGTCCAGTGTTACACACTGTGTCTGTTACACACTGGACACAGTGTGTAACAGACTTCCCTCTGTGATACACCTCTGAAGATGCCAGCCAGAGATGCAGGTGAAACATTAGAACAAGATCCACCAGACCACGGCCACCCAACCCAGAAAACCCACCACAACCAGTTGAATCTAACTGTGAATGCCTTCGACAATACATCAGCATGTTTGTTCCACTAGGGATCCTGTTCTTTGCTTTTAGTTCGTATTTGGATGCGTATCCTCATTCTGAAACCTCCAGCTAACTTGTACAAGAGTGCAATGATCGATATCCAATGGGAAGTAAATCTGATAGAATTGAAGCAGATGGTTTGGGGATAATTGTCTGTATTGGCATAATTCCAACATCTGCACTGGAAATTAAACCTGCCAGATTATTGCAGTGTCCTTAAAATCAATATTATTTCAATTAAAAAAAAACCTTTAGGAATTGCAACTAAGAGATAAAATTTTATGCATTGAGAACCATTAACTTGTTTCTTCATCTACATTGTCAGTATGTTTTCAAAGCCACAAATACCATCATATCTGGCTTCGTGCAACCCTTGGTTGGATTTTGTACCTGGGCTTGCTTTTGCTGCATCAGTAAGTAGCCTTGCCTATGGTTCTCTCTGAGAATCAAATAGGCTATTTTACAGCTGTTTGCCAAGGGAAACTCACAGGGTTAATCAGATCAGGGGAGGATCGTGCCAGCCCCTGGGCTCCTCCTGAACTCTGGGAAAACCGGAAAGAGGCTGAAATATTTAAGGTGAAATGAATTTGGTTAGTCTTAAAAGTGGTGCTGGATTTGTTTTGCTACGACATAGCTATTCTTTTGAAATTACCGTCTGTGTATTTGCCATGGGTCTGGAGGCATGGGGAGCATGACAAACACAAACTTGCTAGTGGTGCAACATGTTGGCTATTGTGACAGTTTGAAATGAGATGTAGAGAGGATGTGGATGGCATTCACCTACAGATTTGGATGATTACTTAATTTTAGTGCATTCAATGTTATCTCTCTAATTCTCACTCTAATTTGCAATTCTGATTTTTCTCATTGGTATTGGTGAAATTGCAGTTAAGTAACTGCTTGCTTGTGTTTTGCAATACCCAAATATGTTCTTAACTCTCTTGCTGTTTTTATAGTTACTTTTTTTAAAAAAGGGCATCTTAAGTGTTAAGCTTTGGGAAGAGTTTCTTCAGTCTCATTGTTAATGGAAACAATAGCCCACTTCCTTGAACAGATGCACTCTATCCGTGTGAATGGAATGCCTGTCTGCAGAGCTGGGCTTTCTTTTTAGATTCCCCCTCCCCATGCCACCCCCATGCCACATAAATTTAGCTAGATGGGAAGTAACACTCTGCCCATCTGTCTTTCCAAGATCACTTTTTGTTAATCTGGGAGCCTTTGGTTACTGGGCATCATTCTTAATGTGATGTTGGAGAGGGTGATTTAAAAAGCAGACAAAATAATTCTTCCCTTTGTTGTCGCAGTGTCCAAGGGTTTACCATACTTCCGAGAAGAGAAATTAAAGTCCCACATCAAGTTGTGTGTTAGAGAATCTGTAACATTCATCAGAACTGATTGAGAAGAAAATTGGCTCAAAACACTTGATTGTAATCCTATTGATAGGTAATTTAGCACAAACCTATCCACTTACATTAGTCCAAGGAACAGTTTCTTAAACCTAAAACCATTTAATGTCAATAAATTTATTAAGCAAGTTATTATATTTTATAATGGAGTTAGTAAGATGTTTGTAATAGCACATTTACAAAAACCATTCAGTTGTATCCAAAAGATTTATCGCAAAAACCCATACATTTTGTAAAGGAATTCTTTCCCCGCCCCTTGCCCCCCCCCCCCCCCCCGGAATAAAATCTTCCTGGCCTGTGGTTACTCTAGTCCTAGCTTGTGTGAGTAGCTACATTAAATCATTTCTGCCAACTCCCAGGGAATTTATTTTGTTGTGGTATTTGGCATGCTACATCCTGCAGCAAATTGGTTACTGAGGGGAAGATCTGACTTATAATCATCGTTCAGTGCTTATAGATGACAGCCCAATCGTGAAGCACTCTGCTCTTCAGTAGAAAGGCTTCAGTAGAAAGTGCTGCTTCTTGAAAACTCTCACAGTGCTTCTATGTGCAATACTTGGTTCTGGAACCCTTCCCTCCCCTCTGCAGAAATGGGCAGTGGAAGCAATACTTTTCGTTGAAAGGTTCTTCAGTTTGTTGGCCCTCATCTATGCCATTGTCTGACCTAAGCATTTGTTTCAGACTTCATTTCTGCAGATATCTTTGTAACCTGGAGGAGCTGAGGGGAAAGGAAGATTTTCCATACTCACCCAAGTCCTTGGAAATAATATGTGATTACTGATGTATACTTTTCAGAGGTGTTGCCATGGAAATGTTAATATTGTCCTTTTAATGTAGATCTCCTTGAATTAGTATATTTTTCCTTGTTAATGTACACCTGATTGAATGTGAATCATGCACAGTGAAAATGTGAAATCTCAAGGTTATGTAGTCATAAATGCCTCCTAAATGCTGTGTACTGTGAGGAAATTCACCACAGTATATACTACTCTAGGTACAGAGGACTGTATCTAGGTACAGCCTAGGTACAGAAGCTATATCTTTGGCCCCCGTTATTAATTTTTGCATTAACACTGGAAAAATCTTACCTGCTTTCCTCATCCAAAAGTTACGGACCCAAAATAGCTTAGAACATTTATTTAAAAGATTTACATACACAACAAATCTGCTCAAGGTTGTTAACAAACATAAAATAAAGGATAAGTACCAGCATTTTGAATTGTCATAGCTGGTAATAAATAGGAAGCAACCGGTTTTGGATCCAATGTAAATTTCCTCACAATCTTCAAAGTTACTTGCACATGACAGTAATCTAATTGGGGTGGGGGTGGGGGGCAAAGCTGAGCGATGCTGTGAGATGACCACATATATTAAAATTTCCATTAACTTGAGCCAAAGTCCCCCATGCCCTACTCGGTCAACCTCTCCTAATTTATTTATTTATTTTATTTATTTTTTAAGCTTTTATACCGCCCCATCCCCGGAGGGCTCTGGGCGGTGGATACCATGATGTAGATTTCTGATTATATTTTCTCTCATACAGTTAGTTACTTGGCCCCTTCTTGGGCTACTCAAGCTTAATCATTCAAAGTAGTTTTTGAAATGGAAAAAAATAGAGGTGGAATTCATAGGGAATGTGTGTGGAAGATATAGTATAGTGGGTGCTTTTGCTCATTTTAGTTAGCTTTTATAAGTAGATATAAGCCCACTCCATGGATTGTGTCTAAAAGAGCATCATAAAACTTTCTGTCTTGGTTTGGGTTTTTTTTTAAACAAATATGTATATAATACTTTCCCTGAAATGGTGCCCAAAGTGGCTTATAAACATTCATACTAGGCACACTCCTCTGCAGTCCTTTGCAGAGTTACTCCAGTCTAAGCCCATAGATTTCAATAAGCTTAGACTGGAGCAATTCCACATAGAATTGGGCTCTGCCTTTCTCTGCTTGTTTTAGGACAGTGGTGGCGAACCTTTGGCATTCCAGATGTTATGGACTACAATTCCCAATTGGCCATGCTGGCAGGGGCTGATGGGAATTGTAGTCCATAACATCTGGAGTGCCAAAGGTTCGCCACCACGGTTTTAGGATATCTGTAGTTACTGTAGTTAAAACCCAACAGATGCTTCAGGGATTGAAATAATCTGCAGCTGGTTCAAATTCTTCCAAACTGCCGTTTCTGATTTGGAGGATGAGAGATGTGCTAAAAATGGCATTTCTAGCTATCATCCCCAAAACCTGTCTTGTCAGTTCGGATAAAATAATTGAAACAGAAGCAGCAAGGAGCAAGGTTATATAGGCACTCTTTTATTCAGCTCCTGCATTGTACCTCCCTGGGCTTCCTGTCACACATTGACAAGAGTTAACAATGGTAAGGCCAAAGGAATGATGAAAATATATGTTCCCACACCATGTTCTGTGGAATAATGCGTTGTGGGTTTCAGATGGCAAGGTACCACATAGTAGGGATATAACAAAAAGACATATTTTAAAATGCAACATGCACAAACTGGGGAGAGGCGTGGCTATGAGAATGTGTGATGATCACGGGTACCATTTGCAAGAAAAGTGAATCAGTTGGATCCACAGCTATCAAGGATATCCACAGTCGTCAAGATACGGAATCAATTAAAAACTGACATTGTCTTGTAGCTTCCTACAAGCAACCGAGAAGTTTGTATGAGCGCTTATCCAGAAGTGGGAGTGACATTTTAAAATGTCAGGTCCATAAATCAAGGATGCTAGCATTCAAAGGAGGTGTTGTTTTAAAGTAGTAAATACTATGATTAACCCCCCGCCCCCATTTCACATCCTCGGTATCTTGAACTCAGGAAAGCAGAAGTTCTTGAGGTGCACATTTTATTGCTTGTTCTTTTGACAGAAGAGGGGTTTTTATTTCTGAGCTAATAACAAGAATTTGGTCTCTAATGGAAACTAGTTTTCTCCTCCAAGTATTTCGCAAAAGAAGTGTGGGAAAGTGAAGTGGGTGGGAACACAACTCTTGTGCAGTAAGGCTTGCTTTTTAAAAACTGAGTGGAATTGAAACAAATCCATAGCTTGGCAATCAAGGATCTGACTAAATTGTTGCCTGCTTGTTGACTTAATTAGCCCAGGTTATTTTCAGCCTGCGTGCTTCCTTGTTTTCTTGTCATCGGGTATTGACTTTTCCCATATAACAGACTACAGAATGAGCATTTGACTGTCTCCTAGAACACAAATAACAAGGCCTCTGTGTCACCCAGTACCAACATACTAAACATTGCAAGTAAAACTTATTTCAATGGCTTTTCATTGCAAAAACTTTTTGAATAAATACTTCATTGGATAGCTCTCAATGGAATCTTTAACTAGGGCTTATTTTTGGAGTAGGGCTTATATTTCAAGCATCCTCCAAAAATCCCGAAAAATCATGGTAGGCTTTATTTTCGCAGTAGGTCTTATTTTCGGGGAAACAGGGTAGTTTGATTGGCTATTTGTAGTCTACAAATAGTCTGGTTTACGTTAAAGAAAAGTTTTATTTTTGGCATTTCTGTTCTGTCTTTCCAACTTCAAAGAACCCCTAAAGACAACTTACAAATATTAAATATTAAACACTGTAGCAATAGGAAAACCAACAGAAGAATAGAACATTTCATTAAAATAGAAAAATCATTAGCATTGATCACAAGGGCTTGGAAGAAGCTGACCACACAAGCAATCGAAGCTTCTACCACGGCAACATTTTTGCAAGAACAAGAGGTTCTAAAACCCAGGAGATGCTAGAAGAAATCTGTCCAGTAATTATGTGCATGTAAAAGAAGAGGGGGTTGAATTTACACCTGCCTTTCTCTCGTGTAAGGAGTCTCAAAGTGGCCTACAAACTCTGACCCTTGCTCTCCCCACAAGAGACACCTTGTGAGGTAGGTGGGGTTGAGAAAGGTCTAAGATAACTGTGACTAGTCCAAGATCTCCCAGCAGGCTTCATGTGTAGGAGCAGGGAAACAACTCTAGTTCACCAGATAAGAGTCCACTGCTGATGTGGAGGAGAGAGGAATCAAATCCAGTTCTCCAGATTAGAATTCACTGCTCTCAACCACTTCAACTTGTTGGTTTTCAACATGATGTAAAAAGATAATTTCTGCATTACAGTGCCACAATCTGCTGCCTGATTCTGTAGATCTTTGCAAATTTCCATGGTGATAGATGTCTTTGGGAGTCCATTTTAAAGATGTTATTTTTCTTTATATATAATAAACTAATGGAGAATTTTCATCCCTGAGTCAGTAAAAGTTCCAGACATCTAAACTGACTTCATATCCAAAACTGCTGATCCTGTAGATAAGTTTGGTGCTGTGAATATTATGTTTATGACACAGCCCCCTACAGCGCAAATACAATCGCGGCAGGTGTGGGAGACAAGACTGGAACCTAATTGCATAGCACTATATGAGGAGTGGTGGCTATCTACAAGACAAGCAATACAGCCCGAAGCAAGTCAGTCTGCTGTACTTGATAGGACGGTGGCTGTATCTAACCACGACAGGCCGGCTGTGAGAGGGCCATATAGGTCGTGGTCTGAAGAACATACTGTGTATATACCATCTAACACGCAGGAGGCTGGCTTGGGTGGTGTGGGCCCCACGCTTGCCACCTGTGGATTGTTTCCATTATTTTGTCCCTTGCAGCAAGGAGTGATCTTTGTAGGGAGCTGGTGGCAGCAGCTCCCTCTGTA
>NC_059434.1:60037723-60053683 GCF_021028975.2 Sphaerodactylus townsendi
GGGACACGCCCCCCTGCCCTGCGCCGCTGGAGCAGGTGCGCAGGGCCAGGGGGGCGTGTCCCCAGGCCTCGGCGACGCGCCGGAGGCCCGGGGACAAGGTGAGTGCCGGGTGGGGGAGGCGGCGTGAAGCCGCTGCCGTTCGCTCGGCAGCGGCTTCACTGCGGCGTTTCCCCAAAAAGAGCGCTGGGAAGCGCTCTGGGGAAATGCCGGCTTCAGGCCGGGAGGGCGGCGCGAGGGCGGCGCGGCTGCGTTGCAGCTGCGCCCCCCGTGCGAATGGCGGCCTGGAGACGGCGTTTTTACCATCTCCAGGTCGCCATTCATTGCCTGTGCGGAAACGGCCTCTGTGTGTAAATTAAAAATACCCACCTAGCAGCCACCAGAAGTTCAATGACCAGAGACCAGAGACCACTGTTACCACAGAAACCACTGTGGTTGTGCTGTGTGGTTTCCGGGCTGTATGGCCGTGTTCTAGCAGCATTCTCTCCTGACGTTTCGCCTGCATCTGTGGCTGGCATCTTCAGAGGATCTGATGGTAGGAATGGAAAGCAAGTGGAGTATATATACTGTGAGGTCAAAAGGTGAGGCCATCTGAATAGAGTAGCCTGACAGTGAGTCACAGAGAAGTCTGTAGCATGGGAGTAACAATGAAGATAGCAAGGTCAATAGGTGAATGGATCTGAATGGAAGTATCCTGGTCTTTGTTCCCTTTGATTGCTATAGTCTATAGTTGTCCTGTGTTTGTGTGGAGCTGATCAGTCACTGTCTTGATTCTAGAGTTTTTCAACACTGGCAGCCAAATTCTGTTCATTTTCATGGTTTCTTCCTTCCTTTTGCATTAAAAACTCTAGCCACAGATGCAGGCGAAACGTCAGGAGAGAATGCTGCTAGAACACGGCCATACAGCCTGGAAACCACACAGCACCTCAGTGATTCAGACCGTGAAAGCCTTCGACAATACACTGTGGTTGTGTTCATCAGACTGAAACCAAATTGCACCCCCTAACCATGAAGCTTGCTAGGTGACCTTGTGTCACTCATTCTCTCACTCTAAACTGTCTCATAGAGTTGTTATTAAGGATGTCCAAATACTCACTGGCTTGGCTCATGTACTGTTCACCAGTTGTAAACAGGGAGGCTGTTTTTCATGGAACTCTTTGTCTGTTTGTTGACTGTTCAAAGATAGATTGAGTCAACTATATTCCTTCCTAACAGTACCATATAGGACGATCAGCTCTTATAAGCGAATTCCGCATGGGTCAAAAAGAATGGTGTGAAAATGGTGTGAAACGGTTTTAAAGGGTTCAAAAGGGTTTACACCATTTTCACACCGCTTTCACACCACTGTTTTTGGCCCATGTGGAATCCACTATAGAGCTGTAAGTGCCACTTTTCCTTCTGTGCTGCTGAAGGACTTTGGGATTTTTTTTTTAAAAAAAGATAATTGCTATTGGGCTAATGCAAAGTACTTTTCTAATCATTTATTGCTATTGCTTTTGAGCTCCTGACTTTTCTTCAATGAAAAGAAAATCAGGTAACCCTTAGGGAGCAGCAGTGGTGTAGTGGTAAAGAGCAGGTGTACTCTAATCTGGAGGAACCGGGTTTGATTCCCAGCTCTGCCTCCTGAGCTGTGGAGGCTTATCTGGGGAATTCAGATTAGCCTGTGCACTCCCACACACGCCAGCTCGGTGACCTTGGGCTAGTCACAGCTTCTCGGAGCTCTCTCAGCCCCACCTACCTCACAGGGTGTTTGTTGTGAGGGGGGAAGGGCAAGGAGATTGTCAGCCCCTTTGAGTCTCCTGCAGGAGAGAAAGGGGGGATATAAATCCAAACTCTTCTTCTTCTTCTTCTTCTTCTTCTTCTTCTTCTTCTTCTTCTTCTTCTTCTTCTTCTTCTTCTTCTTCTTCTTCTTCTTCTTCTTCTTCTTCTTCTTCTTCTTCTTCTTCTTCAAGCGCAGAGTAGACCTTCACTGGAATGAACTGATTTTCTTTATTTTTGCTGGCTGCTTGTTTAATTGCATTTGTGTGTGTGTTTAATGTCAGCCACTTTGAAAAGTTGCATATAAATATTAAAAGGGTGGAACATGCCATCAAGTCACTGTAGGCCTATGGTGATCCCATATGGCCGTGGTGGCGAACCTTTGGCACTCCAGATGTTATGGCCTACAATTCCCATCAGCCCCTGCCAGCATGGCCAATGAGGGGCTGATGAGAATTGTAGTCCATAACATCTGGAGTGCCAAAGGTTTGCCACCACTGCCACATGGTTTTCAAGGCAAAGGGTGGTCAGAAGTGGTTTGTCATTGCCTGCACAGCAACCCTGCTCTCCCTTCGTGGTCCCTCATCCAAGTACTAACCTAGACCCTGCGAAGCTTTTGAGATCTGATGTCATTAGGCTAACCTGGGCCATCCAGATGGTTGCAAATAGAAAAATAAATAAATTTAAAAAATGATAGTGTCACTGAAGTCATAAGGTTGCTTTATAACACGGAGTTTCTCCCCAGGGGACAAAACATTTTCCAAAGGCTCTTCTGTATTAGCATTCAGAAAAATGTGATCACCCGGAGCTGACTTCTACACTAAAAGGAGACGAATCCTGGAGGGGGAAAAGCATTCATTGCCCTCTAGTGGGCCTCTGTTTCTAAGAAAGCTCATTTCTTTTTGACTAAAAAATAACAGCAGGGAGTGTTTTAGGTTCAGCCGTGTTAGTTGTCTAAATAGCAGTTCAGCTCCCTGAAATTATAGCTGTGCTTTTGGGTTTTAAAACCAATTGAAAATCTGATCTGGAGTCCTTTTTTGAAACCTAGCTTTTTAAAACACACACACACACACACACACACAAAACAGGTAACAGTAAGCAGCTAGCTTAAGGGCAGGTACATTACAGCACATTTACGGGACATAAATGTATGTTCTCATAATAATGGAGAAATGATTAGTATAATAGCAGCAGACTACATTTGCTTGCACTTCTCATATGTCCATCCACAAGTTTAGGGCTTTTCCCTCTAGTTTTCACAATCTAAACTCAGATGTTGTTTTCTTCAATTTCCCTTCCTTTTTTATGTCCCCCTCTTCTCCCCCCGTTGCTGTCTTGATTTATGGTCATTTGTGTGATTGCATTGCTTTGCTTTATGGCCGTTTATGTCATTCTGGTCTTGTCATAAATGACTACCATAAAGTGAGGTAAAATATCATAAAACATTAGTGAGTCGCTGATATTCAAGGTTCCCGAGTATGAGCGCTGACAGGTAGAAGCCACCGAAGAAGTGTGCATTTTGAAGATTGCATTATTACAGGTATGCTGTTGTGGTCAAAGGGACAAATGCCCCACCTGGCTAAAGAGAGTTCACCTGGTTCTCTGCTTCTACTAGTGCTTTTGTAGATTAATTTGTGTTGTGTGCTCTGGCTATATTTGTGTTGTATACTCTGGATTGAGAAATATCTAGAGATTCTGTGGGTGGACCCTTGTGAGGGCTATCTGGATCACAGCTTTTCTGGATCGGACCAGTGGTCCAGCATTCTTGTTTCACACAGTGGCCAATGATATAAAAATCATAAAGATATGCTTGTTGCAAGATCACAGTTGAGATATATTCATAGTTAAAAATACATTTTGTGGTTGCTCTCAGGAAATCAGTGTCTGGGTGCTACTGGAACCGCTGTGTTTGCTATTTTGCAAGAACCAGTGGATACTTGCTCATGAGTGAAAGGGCAACAGTGAACACTGACCTAGGGGTTTGAAGCATGTGAAGATGGTTCACCCAACTGGTTAGGCTTTTTGCTGATTATGCTTACTGGACAGAAACTATAAGTAGCCCCATACGTAACCAAGTCAGATGATGCTGAATGTATGCTTTTAACGCTGAATGTATTCTTTTAAAAATATATATTGGGAATGTGCTGATTTGCAACAAGTCAAGATTGTGAGCCTGCGTGGACAGCCGGCCAGGATTGGCCAGAAGTGGTCAGAAGGGTCTGTTCAGAAATGTCTTAAAATGAGCTGTATTGTGATGTAGACTTCAGAGAGTTGATACCACGGTATTGCTCTCTCCATGTCTGCAGACATGTTAATAAACCTAGCTTGTTATTAGCCAACTTGGTCTGGAGTTTTCAATGGGTAAAAACTTCCATAACACCAACCAGGCATTCAGGAGGGCCAAAAAGTAGGACAAAGAGGCCAGGACCTCCCTGAAATTGCCTCCTAGCACTGGAATTCAGATGTTTACTGCCTCTGACTGTGAAAGTTCCCTTTAGTCACCTTGGCTACCAGTTACTGAGGGACCTAATCTTTCATGAGCCCACTGAATTCCTTTTTAAATCTGTCTATGCTCACTTCTATCACTATATCCATTGGCAGTGAATCTCACAATTTAATTATTTGTTGAATAAAAACCTACTTCTTTTTGTCTGCTCTGAATCCCCTGCTGAATCTCTGCATGTCCATGAGCCCTATTGCTACCTAAGAGGGAGAAAAGAGTCTTTCCCTTTATTTAGGAAATTTGAAAGCTGCTTCCACAAACCTGCTTGAGGCAGCTCACAACAATAAAACAAAAGCAAGCCGTACAATAGAACAAGTCAGTGAAACATACCACATGATAAAATGAATAAAACAGCTAACCTGGTAGAAATAATAAAAATAAATCAATAAAACATGCAATTTAAAAAAATCCCAAGCCAATTAAAAGATGCAGAATATAAAGGCACATAAAACAAATAAAGCAGTTTGAAATTATCTTATCATAAGAACATAAGAACATAAGAACTAGCCTGCTGGATCAGACCAGAGTCCATCTAGTCTAGCATTCTGCTACTGTGATCATGGCCCTGCCAGGTGCCTTTGGAGACTCCGTGCAGGATGTGAAGCAATGGCCTGCCTGCTGCTGCTCCTGAGCACCTGGTCTGCTAAGGCATTTGCAATCTGAGATCAAGGAGGGATCAAGATTGGTAGCCATAGATTGACTCTCCTCAACAAATCTGGCCAAGCCCCCCCCCCCTTTTTTTAAATGTATTTTTTATTAATTTCCTTCTTTAAAAAACACATTGAACATAAAGACATACAAGGAAACAATTGAAACCATAGAGACATCCAACAAGTATTAACGTGTAACAAAATGACTGACACAGTGCTAGAGCCATAATCTATCCTACCCCAACTACCATAGCAATAACACACTTAATTCAAATTTTATCTAAAATCAATTCAGTTACTTCATCCTATTCTTTGGTGAATTTATTCTTTGGCTTTAACAAGCTTAAATGTCTATAATTATATTACCTTGTTTTTCATTCCATATTTTTTAATAATTAACCTACAAATATACATATATTTCATGAAATGCTTTGTTGTGGTAACTGTCAATACTTATTGCTTTGGACTTCCCCTGTTAGAGTAACTGAATCAATGTTTGTTTCTCTTGATAAAGGGTGTATAATTTAATTTGTAATACAACTTTTTTGCAGATTAACTTATTGCAATATAATTTTGTAAACCATTTCATGTGCCATATTCTTCCAATCATTTTATCAACTGAACTCTTTTCTAGATATATAATTAGCTTCCCCCCAAGTTTTCAAAACTTTTCTTGTGGGAGTTCTTTCCAGTCTAAGTTGATAATCTGTCCATATTTAGGTATTCTATAGCTTGGGTTCATCCATTCTTCTTTTGTTGGTGAAGCTTCATTCTTCATACTTTGGCTATCCTGTCCTTGCAACAGCAGATATATATAAAAATAAGTCAATGTAAAGGTCGATTTTCTTTATTCCCTAATCCTAAAAAGATATATTTCTGGAGTTAGTTCAAATGATACCTTTGTTATCTTTTTTTCATTTGTTGTGTGTATTTCTTTCCAGAATTTTTTGATTTCAGGACAACTCCACCACATGTGTAATAATGAACCAGTCTCTTTCTTGCATTTCAACATAGTGATGAGTGGTCTGGATATATTTTTGCTAACTTATAGGGTGTTAAATACCATCTGTGTAAGAGTTTCAGGAAGTTTCCCTTAGTTCTAAGCTGAAGGAGGAATTTACTGTGTATTTTAAAGATTCCTCCCAGTCTTGATATATATCATGTTTGAAATCTTTTGCCCAACTAATCATAACTTCCTTCACATTTTCTTTCTCTGTTTGTAGTAATATAAGGAGTTTATATAGTCTGGATTTATTTTTTTATTTTTTATCATCCATCAATATTGTGTCTAGCTCAGTATTTTGCTTATTTATTCCCATGCATTTTTGTCTATTATCAGCTGTTGTCTTATCTGGTCATATAGTAATGGCATTCTGCTCTCTATCTTAATGTTTCTCTAATTTTAAGTTGTGTTTCTTGATTATTCCATAGTAATATTTGCCTTTGTAGGTTAATACCATGGTTTGTATGTGCATTTTGAACACTTTGACAACTCTCAGTCCTTGATACCCAATTATTGGAGTTTGCTGTAAAAAGAAGTTGTATTTATATCTTTCCAGATTGTTATTAAAGCTCTCCTTATTATATGGTCTTTTAGAATTGTGTGAAAATTACCTTTAATGTTAGACCGTAAATATTCATTGCCAATGATATTTTGTTAAATAACTAAATTAAGAGGAGTTCTCGTTCCAGTGTCATTCTTTAATCCATGTCAGGGCCTCATCATGATATGTCTGTAAGTCTGGAAGGAGAATCTCCTTTAATTTTAGATTCTATTAAAGATGTGTATTGTTCTATTGCCTTTTTATTACTCCCAAAGCGAGAATTCAATAAATCCTAAGTTTCCCGTTTCTGATTATTACCTTTATAGTACTATGGGCAAATTTAGAAATAAAAATAATATTTTAGGCAATTATCATAGTTTTAATTGAATTCAATTTTCCTGAAATTGTCTTAATATTCTCCATTTTTTTTCAAAATCATTTTAATCTCAATCCATGTTTTCTAGTAATTGTTTTTGAAAATATGCTTGTTATTACTCTCTAATATCACACCTAAGTGTTGACTTTCTTTTTCATGTGTAGATGCTATAATTATCTTTTCCCTTTCTTGCTGTGTCATATTGAACAGAAGCAACTTAGTTTATTTTTGTTCAACTTAAAACCTGCTTGATTTCCAAAGTCCCCTCTATAATTTTTATTGTAGGAATCAAATTGTCAGTGGGATTATCTATATTGATTAAATGGAAATCGGCATAAGCTTTTAATTTTATTTTTTATTCTTTTGTCATGACCATTGAAACTATTTTTCTTTTCTTAGTTTATTTAGCAGTACTTCTAATACCAGTTTGAAAATTAATGGGGATAGGGCATCCTTGCCAAGTATTGCCTTTGAATGTTAAATGTGTTAGTTAATTCTCCATTTATGTTTAGGCATGCTGTTTGTTTTTTTAAGTAAATACTTTTAATTACTGTTAGAAATTTCCCTCCTAACCCCTACATTTGAGTAATGGATTCCTTGATGAATGTCAATTAATATTATCAAAGGCCTTTTCTGCATCAATAAAGGATTCAGAAGCACATTTTACATTTGGAGATCTATCTAGAGTATTCAATGCATTTACCACTGTTCTTATATTATTAGTGATTTGCCTGTTTTTTAATAAATCCTGTTTGATCGTTTTTAATATAGTAATGAATAATTTCTTGAATCCCCTTGTTTGCCCATGAATTAGAGAATTTTATAATCAACGTTGTTGAGATGTTGGTCTAAAATTCTCTACTGTCAAATTATCTTCTGTTGTTTTTTGGTTGTAGAGTTATTGTACATGTCTGGGAATCTAGTATCCTTCCAATATTTAAAAAATATTGTTACTCACCTCTTTTAATTTAGGTTTAAAATTTCTTGAAATGTCTTATAATATTTGGCTGTAAATCCATCTGGTCCTGGTGCTTTGTTTGATTTAGATTTACAAATAGCTTCCTGTATTTCTTCTGTATTTATAGGTCTGTTAAGTTTTTCCTAAATGAGTGGGGTTAATTATTTTTTGATTATTATTTTGGATATATTGTTCTATTAATTTGGAATTTTGTTCTTTTTGGTTATATAATTCAGAATGGTAGGTTATTATAATTTTTTTTTGATTTGATGAGGGAGGTTTCCCATGGTTTCCCTTCCTTCAATTTTGTAATTAACCGTTCTTTTGTTGTTTTAATTGAATGCAATCCACTTTCCTAAATTTTTGGCATTATAAAATTTTTTCTGTCTAAGTCTTCTAAATTTCTCTATTGGTTCAGCTTGCCATTGGTCATGTATCATATCTTTGATAACTTGTATCTTGTGTTTTATTATTTTATTTTTGGGTTGCCTTCTCAGTTCTTCTTCTAGCAAAGTAAGTTTTGTCATTAATTCTGTTTGTCTTTCTTTTTTCTTTTTTTCTTTTTTTTTGATTTCTGCTGTTGAATAAAACCTACTTCTTTTTTGTCTCTGAATCCCCTGCTGAATCTCTGCATGTCCATGAGCCCTATTGCACCTAAGAGGAAAAAGGAGTCTTTCCAACTATTTAGGAAGTTGAAAGCTGCTTCCACAAACCTGCGTGAGGCAGCTCACAACAATAAAACAAAAGCAAGCCCGTTACCAATAGAGACAAGTCAATTAAAATTATACCACATGATAAGATAGATAAAACAGCTAACCTGGTGAGAAATAGCCAAAAAATAAATCAATATAAAACGTACAATTTAAAAATCCCAAACCAATTAAAGATGCAGAATATAAAGAGGCACATAAAACAAATAAAACCCAGTTTGAGAGTATCTTATCAGAACATAAGAACCTTAAAGAACCCAGCCTGCTGGATCAGACCAGAGTCCATCTGAGTCTAGCATTCTGCTACTTTCGCGGTGTTGGCCCACCAGGTGCCTTTGGGGAGCTCCGTGCAGGATGTGAAAACAATGTGCTGCTGCTGCTGCTCCTGAGCACCTGGTCTGCTAAGGCATTTTGCAATCTGAGATCAAAGGAGGGATCAAGATTGGTAGCCTTGGTAGCCATAGATTGACTTCTCCTCCATAAATCTGTCCAAGCCCCTTTTAAAGCTATCCAGGTTAGTGGCCATCACCACCTCCTGTGGCAGCATATTCCAAACACCAATCACACGTTGTATGAAGAAGTGTTTCCTTTTATTAGTCCTAATTCTTCCCCCCAGCATTTTCAATGAATGCCCCCTGGTTCTAGTATTGTGAGAAAGAGAGAAAAATTTCTCTCTGTCAACATTCTCTACCCCATGCATAATTTTATAGACTTCAATCATATCCCCCCTCAGACGTCTCCTCTCCAAACTAAAGAGTCCCAAACGCTGCAGCCTCTCCTCATAAGGAAGGTGCTCCAATCCTTCAATCATCCTCGTTGCCCTTCTCTGCACTTTTTCTATCTCTTCGATATCCTTTTTTGAGATGTGGCGACCAGAACTGAACACAGTACTCCAAGTCGCGATCGCTTCCACTGCTTTATATAAGGGCAAGACAATCCTTGCAGTTTGTATCAACTCCTTTCCTAATGATCCCCAGCAGGAGTTTGCCTTTTTCACAGCTGCCATGCATTGAGTTGACATTCCCATGGAACTATCAACTAAGGCAGCCCAAATCCCTTTCCTGGTCTTGTGACTGATAGCACTGATCCCTGTAGCATGTATGTGAAGTTTGGATTTTTTGCCCCTATATTGCATCACTTTGCATTTTGCTACATTGAACTGCATTTGCCATTTCTGAGCCCACTCACCTAAATTATCAAAGGTCCGCTTAGAGCTCTTCGCCAATCCTTTGTGGTTCTCACCACCCTACATAATTTGGTATCATCTGCAAACTTGGCCACCACACTACCACCCACCCCTACTTCCAGGTCATTTATGAATAAGTTAAAGAGCACTGGTCCCAAGCGGATCATGGGGGGACACCACTCCCTACATCTCTCCATTGTGAGAACTTCCCATTTATACCCGCCCTTTGTTTCCTGTTCCTCAACCGGTTTTTAATCCATAGGAGGACTTCCCCTCTTATTCCTTCATTGCTGAGTTTTCTCAACAGTCTCTGGTGAGGAATTTTGTCAAAAGCAACTTTTGGAAATCCAAGTAGACAATGTCCACTGGTTCCCCCTTACCCACATGTCTGTTTACACCCTCAAAAGAACTCTAGTAAGTTTATAAAGACAGGACTTGCCTCTACAAAAGCCATGCTGACTCTTCCTCAGCGGGTCTTGCTTTTCTACATGTTTTATAATTTTATCTTTAATGATAGATTCTACTAATTTACCAGGAACAGATGTCAAACTGACTGGCCTGTAATTTCCCGGGTCCCCCCTGGACCCTTTCTTAAAGATTGGTGTGACATTGGCCATCTTCCAGTCTTCAGGGATGGAGCCTGATTTCAAGGGATAAAGTTGCATATTAATGTGAGAACATCCAGTAATTTCATGCTTGAGCTCTTTAAGAACTCTTGGGTGAATGCAATCTGGGCGAGGGGATTTGGTAGCATTTAGTTTATGAATGGCTGCCAGAACTTCTTCACTTGTCTACCACCATCTTAAGCTAGTTCCTCCGGATTCACCTCCTAAGAAGCTTGGTTCAGGTGCAGGAATTTTCCTCACCTCCTCTTGAATTCGAAGACAGATGCAAAGGAATTCATTCAGCTTCTCTGCAATCTCCCTGTCATCTTTTAGCACACCTTTTGTTCCTTCATCATCTAATGGGCCTACCGGCTTCCCTAGCTGGCTTCCTGCTTTTGATGTGCTTGAAGAACTGTTTGTTGCTAGTCTTGATGTTAGCAGCCATGCGTTCCTCATAATCCTTTTTTGCCTCCTTTACAATAACTTGCTTCTCTTTTGCCACCATTTGTGTGATCTCTGGTAATTCTTCATCCAGTTAAGTTGGACTTCCATTTTCTAAAAAGACATCTTTTTTTTTCCTAATAATTTCCTCAACCTCCCTTGTTAACCATGAGGTGGCTTTCTTGCTTTTTTCGGACTGTGCTTGGCTGCGCTTTCCTACAACCTGCGGAACACATACCAGCTGAGCTTTTAAGGCCCGGTGTTTTTAAATAACCTCCAAGCACCTTGGACATTTTTTGACTCTCTTGATTGTCCTTTTCAGTTTCCTGCGCACCTATCCCCCTCATCTTTGAAATTTCCCTTTCTGAGAAGCGAATGTAACTACATTAGTGAGTTGTCACTTGTTCGCATGCAGAGAGATGCTGAATCTGACAGCATTATTGGTCTCTGTTCCCTATCTCGGCTCAAGCAACACTGACTTCCCGCACCAGGTCCTGGGTCCCACATAGAATTAGATCTAGGATCACATCTCCCTGGTTGGTTCTACAACCATCTGCTCCTAAGCCACAGTCATTTAGCATATCCAGGAATGATTCTCTCGCCTTACTATGACCTGAACATGCATTTTTCCAGTTTATATGGGGGATAGTTAAAATCGCCCATTAAACCCGCGACATTTTGCTTTTTTGTTGGCCTCTCTAATTTCTTTTTTCCATCTCAAGAATCCTCTTGTGCACTTTTGGTCAGGGGGGGCGATAATATATTCCTAATGTTAAACTAATGCTTCACCCCTGGTATTGATATCCACCAGTTGCTTAGCTCTGTAGAGGAATCAGCTCCCCTGCATTGTCTATTTTATGTGACACTATGCTTTCTCTTTTGATGTAAGAGGGCCACCCCCACCCCCAATAAGCCCTGTCCTATCCTTCCTGTAGAGCCTGTAACCTGGGATAACAGCATCCCACTGAAGTTCTCCTCATTCCACCATGTCTCTGTGATGCCCACTATATCAATGTCCTCCTTCAAAACTCTGTACTCCAGCTCCCTGTTTTTTAGGTCGAATGTCTTCTACTATTAGCATAGAGACACTTGTATACTCTGTCTCTGTCCTAACTTACCTGGGATTTATGTGTTTTGCCCTCCTAGCCTTTTGTCAGACACTTATCACTTATCACATTGCTATGCTCCTCCGGCTTGTATCGCGGGTTGATTTAGAAAAACCTCCCTCTCTGTCTGCATCCCCATGGACTCTGTATTCGAACCCGAAGTCACCTCAGCTCCTGTCGGAAACTTTCCCCCAGGGATCCAGTTTAAAAGCTGTTCTGCCACCTTTTTTAATGTTGAGCGCCAGCAGCTATGGTTCCTCTTTGGTTAAGATGGAAGCCCGTCCCTTTTGTACCAGGCCTGCCTTATCCCAAAAGGTTCCCCAGTTCCTGACAAAGCTGAAACCCTCGGCCTTACACCACCTTCTCATCTTCCACGCATTGAGACCCTGTATCTCCGCTTGCCTAGCTCGCCCTGCGCGTGGAACAGGTAGCATTTCGGAGAATGCCACCTTGGGGGTCCTGGATTTTAACCTTTTTCCTAGCAGCCTAAATTTAGCTTCCAGAACCTCCCGGCTACATTTCCCAATGTCATTGGTACCAATGTGGACCACAACTGCTGACTCCACCCCAGCACTGTCTAACAGCCTATCAGAACAAGTCATTACTTATCACTCAGTGCTGAAAGGCTCCATGGAACTTGGGGCCAGGATACTTGAAGGACTGACTCCTCTTGTGCTATCCAGCCCTCCAGTGAAGATCTGCCCCTCAAGCCTTGCTCTCTGTCCCCACATCTTCAGAGATGAGGTGGGTGATGACAAGAAACAAAGCATTTTCTAAGCAACATCTAGGATTTTTAGTTCTAGATTGGGAAACACGTGGAGATTCTGAGGATGGAGCCTGTGGCCTGTTGGAAACCTACAAATATTCACATGGGTTTCCCAAGTGGGTTAAATAATGCCCCTGGGATGAAAAGGGAGTAAAAGGAGTTTGAGTGGTGTGGAACCTATGAAAAATCCATGCACGTGTTTTATAGGATATAGGCTCCTGATGTCGGGCTTGGGATCCCTCCAGATTATCCAAAGTTTATGGCCAGAAGCCAAAGAATTACTTAAGTAGTTGCAATTGCATACGCAAATTGTCAGTCAAATAGCATGCTATGTGGCATCCCAATTTTGAAGCTCAAAGGTCTGTGTAATGAAGCTTGAGAGTGTTCTGCTGTCCAAAAAAGAAATAAATAATCTCCTTGAGTACCAACAAGGTCTTGGCTTCACTTTATGGTTTGAATGAGATTTTCACTTTTCCTTTTTGAAAAAGTGTTTGAAATGTGATTTGGAGAGGCATAATGCTGGCCCCAGAGGCGTTCCTCCCATTGGGCAAAGTGGGCAGTTGCCCAGGGCGCCACCTTGTGGTGGGCGACAAAATTGCAGGTTCGTTTGTGGGGGATTTTGTATTTTCAGTGTTTTTCCTGTTTTTGGCCTGTGGGGGAGGGGGGGGCGCAGTTTTTAGCTTAGCAGCACCAAAATTTCAGGGATGTTTTGGGAGACTCTGCTAATGATATGACCTGGGTTTGGTGAGATTTGGTTTAGGGAGTCCAAAGTTATGGACTTCCAAAGGGAGTGCCCGCATCCCCCATTGTTTCCAATGGGAGCTAAGAGGAGATGGGGGCTACACCTTTGAGGGTCCATAACTTTGGACCCCCTGAACCAAACTTCACCAAACCTGGGTGGTATCATCAGTAGGGTCTCATGAATATACTCTGAAATTTTGGTGCTACTATCTTAATAATTGCACCCCTGACAACAGGCACCCCCTAAATTTCCCCAGATTCTCTTTTTAAATCGACTCCCTTCCTGGCAATGCTTGTTTTCTTTCTTTCTTTTATTCTCTCAATGCCTAATAAAGGTTGTTGTTGTTGTTGTTGTTGTTAAATCCACTCCCTTCGGCATGGATTTAAAGGGAGAATCTGAGGTCCCCAGTTTTAACATTGAAAAGGATGCTGTTTTCAGGGTGGGGGAGAATACACCCCAAAATAGCATCACTTTCAATGTTGTTTAAACTGGGGACTCCAGATTCTCCCTTTAAGGTGGATTTAAAAGGAGAATCTGGGCTCCCTAGTTTAAACACCATTGAAAATGATGCTGTTTGGGGGTGGATTCCAGCATCACTTGTTTAGGCTAAGGAACCCAGATTCTCCTTTTAAATCCACCCTAAAGGGAGAATCTGGGGTTCCCAGTTTAAATAACATTGAAAGTGATGCTGTTTTCCCCAATTGGGGGTACTGGATACAACACCATAAAATGTTTTCATAGCAGTAATAAAACATTTTGAAAGCATTTTGAAAATGTTTTCCAAAAATTATTTCTGCTGTGTGGCATGGCCCATTGCTGTGTTCAGATTTGTGAGTCGGGGGATGTTCTATAATGTGATGGTGACTTTGAAACGACCTGGTGGAAAAAATCATTGTTTGGCCACGGTGGGGGAGGTTGGCCATCCATGGGAGGGCATCAAACTCAGGTTTTACCCAGGGCTCCAGTTTGCCTAGGTACTCCTCTGGCTGGCACTTCTGCATATAGATAGTTGGGTATGGAGAGGCTCCAAATTTATTCCTTCTACATTTGGTGGCACCCTTGTTCCTGTGATGACCAGCTTGCTGACAGTGGCATGGGGATATGTTATCTGCTGGATAAAAAGACTGTGGGTCATGAACCCAACAAAGACTGTGTTTCAGGTGGGTAGCCATGTTTGTCTTCAGTGGAAGTGGAAGATACAGATCTAGTAGCATCTTAAAGGCCAATAAGATTTCCAAGATATAAGCTTTCCAGAGTCAGAGCTCTCTTCATCAGGTATCTGAGGAAGGGAAATTTGACTCTTGAAAATGTTTACCCTGCAAATCGTCTGGTCTTTAAAAGGCTGCTGGACATATATCTTGTTCCTATAAAAACTACTATAAACTTAACGTTGAAAAAAATGAAGGCTTTATTTTTTTTAAGATTAAAAAGGAAGAACTAAGTCTGACTGCATTATATAAACAGATTGAAAATAGTCATAAAATTAGAAATTTAGGAATTTTCATATCTAAAGATAGCAGGGAACTTTTGAAATATAATCTACCTCCTTTAATGTTAGATATTAAAACAAAAAGTGCACGCTTGGCAAAAACTGAATATCTAATTTTGGGGCAGAATAAATGTTATTAAAATGTCTGTTTTACCTAAGCTTAATGTTGTATTTGTGAATCTACCAATATTAATACAAGCGAAATAATCTGATCAAAAACAATAAACCAAGGATAAAATTAACAGTTTCAGAAGATAGTTGGCTGGCATGTGGTCTCAGCTTTCCAAACGTATGGTCTTATTACTTTGTGCCTTGTCTAGCATAGTTAGCTCAATGTTTTCTCTTGAAAGATGACTCCTCTATGATTTGTACTAAACAGAATTTTGTTAAAATACCTTTAGATATTTAGGCCTGGCTCAGAAGTAAGATCAAGGTGTTGATAATATATTTACATAATTATATAATTATACTATCGAAACACTAATCTGCAGCTAGTCATTATCTTATCAAATGTTGTCTCTACTTACATCTGTTTTATAGTCTTGGTTTCAGAACGAGGAGTTTTAATCTGGTTGTAAACCTGACCACTTTTTGAGAGAGTTTGAGGTGTGTTAATCTCAAGGAATATTTCTCTATGTGTTACCTGAAATGGTAGGGTTTGTTTCTTTTTAAGGTGGGGAATTAGTGAGGGGCAGGCCTAGTGATGGGAAATCTTGAGTTTGCGAGATCTCCCACCAAAGTGTACAGGGATCTTTCTTAGAAAACCATAGGAGACCAACATTAGAAGTTTAACAATTTTTATTAGGAAATAAAATACATAAAATGATTCATGCACATATACACAGAGCATTTTAAGAAGCCTAGGATTTAGGCAGGGAGGAGGGATAGATTTGGAATAAAGTAGGTCATTATGGGGAGGGTGATAGCTACCTGTCCAGAAGAGGATGGGCCCCAAAGAGGCAGTGTCCAACCCTCAGGTTGAATTCCAAGAAAAGGGAATGCTGGGCACAGTGGCCGTTTCCGCACGGCGGCGGAAACGGCTGGGTCGGCGCTTCTCGCGCCGACCCGAAGATGCTGGGACCGTCTGCATGGACGGTCCCGGGAAGAGGCGGGCAGCCGGCGCCCGCAC
>NC_059434.1:60053778-60069634 GCF_021028975.2 Sphaerodactylus townsendi
AAGAAGAAGAAGAAGAAGAAGAAGAAGAAGAAGAAGAAGAAGAAGAAGAAGAAGAAGAAGAAGAAGAAGAAGAAGAAGAAGAAGAAGAAGAAGCAGCAGCAGCAGCAGCAACAGCAGCAGCAGCAGGAGGAGGAGGAGGCGGCGGCGGCAGTTTGGATTTATACCCCCCCTTCTCTTTTGTAAGGAGGCTGGATTTATACCCCCCCTTCTGTAAGGAGACTCAAAGGGGCTTACGACCTCATAAACATCTCCCCCTTCAACAAATTTTGAGTTAGATTGAGAGGTCCGAAGAACTCCGAAGAACTGCGACTTCTCCGGGCGACCCAGCTGGCCGCGAGTTAGAGTGCACAAATGATCTGGTTCCCCAGGTAAGCCTCCCCAGCTCAGAGTGGCAGAACAGGGGAATCCAAACCCAGTACTCCAGATTAGAGTGCACCTTAACCACTACGCCACTGCTGCTCTCTGGAAGAAGGGGAGACAATGTTGCAGAAACAGTGCTGAATACAAAAACAGGGTATAGATAGATAGATAGATAGATAGATAGATAGATAGATAGATAGATAGATAGATAGATAGATAGATAGATAGATAGATAGATAGATAGATAGATAGATAGATAGATAGATAGATAGATAGATAGATAGATAGATACATCCATCCATCCATCCATCCATCCATCCATCCATCCATCCATCCATCCATCCATCCATCCATCCATCCATCCATCCATCCATCCATCCTTGGGGAGACCTTGTTAGAAGGAGAATATTGTGGCAATGTAAGAATAGGGCAGATTGCAATCTCCAGTAACCAAAGAGTCCAATGTCACCTCAACTCTGTGACCAGGTTGCCAAACTCCAGGTGCTACCTGGAGTTCTTGAAAAAGAACAGGTGGTCTCGAGACCTGAGACAACAGCTTCCTTGGAGAAAATGGCAGTTCAGAGAGTGGCCTCTCAGCCATTAGACCCCCTTGCAGTCTCCTCCCGTCAAGCCCTTCCTTCTCCAGGCTCTTACCCCAAATCTCCAGGCATTTCCCAGACTGGAGATGTCGACCCTACTCTGGAAAGGAGTCTGGAGAAAGAACCCCTGCCCTGTATTTGAAATCGATGGCCCCATGGGTGCGAGGCAGTGCGCGCATGCATTGTAACATTTGTTTAGCTATCTGCTGTGAGTTATGGCCAGAGGTTTCCTTTTTGGAAAAGCTTACAGTTTTTCCTTGCTGTTCACCATTGTCAAAAATAATAATGTGTTTCCTCGCAGACAGACCTTAGTGTAAGCTGCAAACAACCACCCAAAAGAAAGGCTCAGAGGGTTCATTACAAAGGTCTGGTACGCAGCATCCTTTGGCTGACGTGTAAAAAGTGTGGAATTCCCCCCCCCCCAGAGGAGGACAGCTATTCATGTATTTAGATTTCTAGTCTATTCCTAGCCAAGCTTTCAGGATAGCCTAGATTTTTTTAAAACAGAACTGTCCTTAAAAAAAGACAAACAAAGCTCCCTTACCTAAGACCTTTGGTTTATCAAAGTCAGTACTATCTACTCCAGGGGTCTCCAACCTATGGCCCTCTAGAACAGTGGTTCTCAACCTTCCTACTGCCGTGACCCTTTAATATAGTTCCTCATGTTGTGGTGACCCCCAACCACAACATTATTTTTTGTTATACTTCATAACTGTAATTTTGCTACTGTTTTCCAATGGTGTAGAAGGCCCCTGTGAAAGTGTCGTTCGACCCCCAAGAAAGGAGGTATTCATTAGGGCATTCATTGAGAAAATACTGGGGGGGAAAAGAGGTAGAAGGACTAATAAAAGGAAACACTTCTTCACGCAACGTGTGATTGGTGTTTAGATATATACTGCCACCACAGGAAGGTGGTGATGGCACCTAACCTGGATAACTTTAAAAGGGGCTTGGACAGATTTATGGAGGAGAAATTAGGTTATGGCTACCAATCTTGATCCTCTTTGATCTGAGATTGCAAATGCCTTAACAGACCAGGTGATCGGGAGCAACAGCCGCTAGAAGGCCAGTGCGCTCCCGTCCTACATGTGAGCTCCCAAAGGCACCTGGTGGGCCACTGCGAGTAGCAGAGAGAGCTGGACTAGATGGACTTTGGTCTGATCCAGCTGGCTTGTTCTTATGTTCTTAAAGTGTCGTTCGACCCCCTGTGAAAGTGTCGTTCGAAACCCTAAGATAATAGCTTCGGGCTGAGAAATCCCTGACAATTTAAGCGTGGAGCTTGGAAATGGTAGAATTTGGGGCAGGGAGAGACCATGGCAGGATGTAATGCCACAGAGTCCACCACCTGAAGCTGCCATTTTTCTCCAAAGAATCAAATTTCTTTAGGCTGGAGTTTAGTTGTAATTTTGGGAGACTGCCAGGTCACACCTGGAGGTTGGTAGAAATAAAGTACCTGCACCAGGAAGCTTAAAAGTACCTAAGTACCATATATTAAAAATCAATAACGTATTTAATTGCTCAGCTTCAGTCTCTCAGTTATTCAACATAAATATACACTTCCCCGTCAACAAATGCAATGCTATCACAAATTAAAGGATCTTATGCAACACTGGGAGACTGAAGTTGAGCAATTAAATACTTTTATGGATTTATAATATGCAATGCATTAGTACTTCAAGCTTTAAGGAGCAGTTGCTTACTATCTACTAATACTAAGGTACCTCACCACCACCTCCTGTTTCTAGCATGGTAAGAGACAGACCTGGAAGGTTGCCAACTCTGGAAGTGGCTGCCGCGATTGGTTCACGGTTCCTGGCAAACTCAGAATCAAGGGTTTCATCTGAGCATTATTAGGCTCTTCGCGGCGGTGCCCTCTGCCTTGCTATGCTGCCAAAACCTGCAGCGAAAACACTTTCCTAGTAGGCGCTTTAACCCCACCCCATCTTTTAACGGAGGAGGGGGAAAAAAAACCCTTGACATCTTGCATGATTCTGTCTCCGCAACAGAAAATAAAAGCGATACTGCCTATGATGGCTTTGCGATGTTTCTTCCCCGAGACTGATTCAACAGCGGGATGAGAAACTTTGCTTTCGTTCCGAGGGCCCCATCGGAAATCTATAAAGTACTAAATGGCAGCCCCTGATCTGCACACTGGAGCCGAAATCAGTCAGCATAATTTGCATCACGGCTTACACCGGCAGCACATGCCAAAGCTGTTCAGGAGCATATTGTGCTTATTCTACGAAATCTGGCAGTCACCTGCGGCTTGCAAAATGCAAAACTTGCATTCGACCTTGACTGTTGCCCCTCCTGAAGTGCCTTTATTGCTCTCCTGGCGACAACAATCATTCCAACACGAGTCCCCAGACGATCTTTCTCAATGGAGGGGGCTTGTTTTGGATGAAAAGCAAGTCACAAATGTGACATGATCCATTTGTCTGCTTTCCCCATGTAAATGCTCGGAATTGGGGAGCACTTTGGATGAAGCCAGGCAACAGCTGAATCTTTTCAATGCTGATACCCCATTTATGAAAGATCTTTCCTAGACTGATCTTTATTAATAATCTTTATTAATAGTCATCTTTATTAATAATGTTTCAGGGTTTTAAAAACACTCTTGCAAGCTTTTTAATAGTCCGCTTTGCTGCTTTACTTTAGCTGGATTTTTAGCATGGTTTCTGAGCTCTTCCCAAATAATTTTATTCCTGTAGGTGCTGTGTGGTTTCCGGGTTGTATAATATGTATTTAACCTGGTAACCACACAGCACCCCAGTGATTCCGGCCGTGAAAGCCTTCAGCAATAGATTGCATTTCTGTTTGGTGGGTGGGTGTTTTATTTCTTTGTCTCATGCCATGATGGTTGTTGTTAATGGTTTGGCTGTATTCGAGGTGGGAACTCTGATGTAAAGTACTGAGCCTGGATCCAGACATTACTGGGTTAGAGAGGGGCTGACTCAGGACAAGTGATTTCCATGTTAATATTAGCCCCATATTACAGAATTGCTTTAGTTGAGGCTGAGAGACAGCAGCTCAGTTGCCCGTAGCTAATGAGTTCAAGACAAAGGTGGATTCCGCTGCTTACAAACCTAATGTCTTCCAGGATATTATATATAGCACAGGGAAGAACTTTGCACAGGTCTCTTTGCATGCGCTTGGCTCAGGAGCTGTTATTATTTCTCCCAACCGGGGTTTTACAAAAATCACTAAATAGCGATTCTTTTGCGCAATCCCAATTTGGAGGCGCTGCTGCGTAAACGCAACAGGCAGGAGACGCTTTATTCCCCCTCCCTTTTCATTTTAGGTTCCACTGCCATATGCCATTTCAGGGAAAATCTGCCCGCCCGCCCTTGGCATATAGCAGTTTGCCAGCATGTTGTGGAGTACATTCTGGAGCACTCGTCATTCTAAGCCTATTTTTTCCCCGTGGCAGCGAAAGTATGACCGCCATTTCACTCATAGATCTACAGCTTACATTCATTATTACCTGGCCGTTGCAGGAAAGTCCCTTTTCCTTTTTAAAATTTTTTGTGTTGGACATCTCTTGAAGCTATGCAGAGTGCAGCCAATCAACCTGCCCAGGACAATCGGTACGGCTGCAGCGGAGTCGTTTCTGCATACCTTCACAGCTATGCATGTACATCCCGAACAAGATTTTAAAAAGAGAGAGAGAAATAAAGAGTGTGAAAGCAACCCAAATTCTTTCCAGGGCTTCAATTGCACCACCTGAACAATTGCAGAGAACACGTGCAAACAGAAAAAAATGGGTTCATTTATAACAGTGGTTCCCAAACTTATTTGGCCGGCCGCCCGCTTTCCAGAAAAAATAGTACTTAGTGCGGTCTGGAAATTAATTTTTTTTAAAATTTTAATAGCAATTAAACAGTGAAGGTCATAATGTACAATGTTTCTACCTTTTTCTTAAAATATAGTAAAGAAAGATTAATGTAAATTAGAAACATTGAACTTTGAAATTATGAAACTAGGAACTATTTGTGAACGACGTTGTTCAAAGAAAAATTGAGCGTTATGTGCAGAATACTATAAATCAATTTTTCTAAATCTTCTCTTCTTTCTTTTATGCTTTCCCGTACGCCGCAGTTATTTATTTGCCCCCCCAAATGCACCTGTGGCCATTGCATCGCCCCCCTGGATCGCTGCAGCACCCACCAGAGGCCGGTGGCGCGTACTTTGGGAAATCACTGATTTATAACAACTGCAATTCATTGTTAATGTCGGCTGTGCAGAATCCACCAAAGGCAAGATACAAGACAGAGTGGGGATTCATTATTTACCTTGGCAGGGTTCGGAACTGGAAGCCAACCTTGGCACGAGAAAATGAGTTTTGACTTTTATTGCTCTGTTAGGATCCCCGATCAGTGAACTTGCAAGCCGTACAGGGCTCCTTCAAGTCTGAAGAGAATTGCAAACTGTCACTGCAAAACCCTTTGTCATTATCACTAATGAAGCAGGCAGGATTCCTCTCATGCAGTGGAATTAAGCAACACTGAGTTGCCACTTTGAATAATAATAAAAAATAAGTCCAATCACTAGAGGTGTTGGAGACTGGGTCTATCTTACATAATCCTAACTTTTTATTTGTCTTCTTACTTCTTACGTTTTCTTTTAAATAACACAGTAATGTGTCCCAGTTAAAATGTAGACAAAATTGTAATATGCTTGTGAAAGCTAATGGCACTTTCTCTTCTTTTTATTTTCACTCTTTTCTTTTTTCTCTCCTGAATATTCTATCATTCTAACTCTATTCTTGAGGTATAGCAGCAGACAATGATTATATATGAATTAATATGTTAATATGGGAACATAATATTATATCTTCAAAGACATGAAGACACAGCAACAACAAAGAAGCAAAAATAGCAAATGTCATTATTATAATTAATGGAATATTTCTTTTATATGTTCTCCAGAGACTATCAATTTTTTGTATGTACTGCTATTTTTTATTTATTTGCTTTGTCTTATGTTGAAACTTAAATAAACTATTAAATTAAAAAAATAACTTGGTCATCACATCACATATCTATTTTTTTTTTTTTTCTTTTTTGAGGGAAAGAGGAACCTTTCCCCATTTACATATCCCATTTACACGAGGACCAAAATTGGTGCCTCTGTCCCTCTGCATAAAGAAATAAGTTTTGATCCAACCTCTTAGCACTTTGAGTGAATTTCCCCAATAACAGTAACAATGCTACATATTGATCTCTCCTTTTGTACTTTTATCTTAATCAAGTATCTCTTTGGGTGAATTAATTTTCAGAAATGTTCTTGAAGGCTAATGTATGCGTTTCTCATGTTGCTCAGTCTGAAAAGACTGAAAAAAATTCTTTGTATCCCCAGGAAATCTCTCGTTTTACTTTGGTTCAAAAGAACCAGTTAAGCCAATTATGCAACTTTACCCACGGCATTTTATGCAGATGTTTCAAAGGAAGCGAAACTTGCGAGTGAGTGATTAGGAAGAGAGAAGGATGATTATGCATAAAATATCTCCAATCAATTTATAAGCCTCAAAAATCTAAGTAATCAATACCAGCCAGAATCGAAATAGAACAATTGCTTCTTTCTTTCATGATGTTGCAGTTAAGAAAAAAAAGCCGCTTTGAAGGAAAAAACTTGTCTTACAGCTCCTTCTACAGGTCATCAGGAAGGGTCCATTCCCTACAACCCTTTCCAGAGTGTTGGAGTCACCACACAAAGTCCCCAAAGTAGACCACCACTAACCGCACCTCCTTGTTTCAGGAAACAAAAAGGCACTTCTGGGAGAATCCACTGGCTGGTAAATGGAGCACTGATGGGACTCCAAGAGGCGTCTTTAGGCGATTCAGCACATGAGTAAATAGATTCGACCCAGTTCCCGGAGAAGGTACTAACGCCTAGGTCGAAGCCACTGTTATTCCCCACTGCAACCAGCTTGATCCCAGCTTTCGGGGCGAGAATCATCCTGTGCCTCTTCGCCACTCCGTTCGATTGGCTCTGTTCTCTCTGGCCATGTTCGTCTATGCCCACACCGCGTTATTAAAAAAAAAAAACTGCCACAGGAATGGAGAGGACGAAAGGTGGTGTTTTTTGATTGGCCAGCTTCAATACACATGCTCGAAACACTCCAGCTGTGATTGACTGAATGAGGACTCCTGGCACAACAGAGATTCTGCACTTTACTGGAATCCAAGCTGAATTAGAGCATGGGTTCCTGAAAAAGTAGTAGTTCAGCTGGAGTGGGAATTTGACCATTGCACAGGGTGAAGCTGGTACAAAGACCGACATTGATCCCAGTGGTTTGTGGGGAACACTTAGGTCAAACACAGTGATTCGAACTTAGGTGCGATAGCATGAAGTGCAGAATGCGAGCCTTTGAGCACTTTCCCATTCACCTCAACTGGAAGAGGGGCAAGAGTTTGTATGCTGATTCCTTTGAAATTTCTGCTGCTGATCCCCGACTGAATGGATGCATGACCTGAATACTTCAATGTTTTTTAGAAGCTCTACTAGGAGGCTTGGCCCTGATGGACAAACATAAAGAGGCCTGCTGGGTCCAGACCTGTGGTCCATCTTGTTCAGCATCCTGCCTCACACTGTAACCCCAACCAGTCCCTCTGGATGGCCAACAACAGGGCATAAGGAGGCTGAGGTCTTCCTGGTAGCATCTCTTCCCCTGACAGCATCCCCTCCCTCCCCTCGCCTTGCATGACACCCCTCCCCTCCCCTCCCACTCCACTAGGGTGGAGTGGGCCATGTGTGTGTCAGATGCCGGGCCCCTCTCTCACTCCCTTGTATGCCACCCCTCCCTGTGAAGGCTTATCTGGGGAACTAAGATTAGCCTGTGCACTCCAATTGAAATTTCATGCCTAGGGTCAGGAAAGATGCTGTCAGGAAGAAGGGAAGCCCTACTGGATCAGATCCAGAGTGGTCCCACCTAGTCCAGGGGTAGGGAACCTGCTTGAGCTCTCCAGATGTTCAGGAACTACAATTCCCCATCAGTCCCTACCAGCATGTGCCAAGTGGCCATGCTGACAGAAACTGATGGGAATTGCCAATTCCTGGTATGGAAAGAGCTGTGGACCCTGGCTGACCCCTGAGTCTGACAACATCCTGTCTCACAGAGTGGTCCAACCAGTTACTACAGGGGAGCCAAATGGCAGGGCAAAAGAAGCCAAGGCTGTCCCCTAAAGTTGCCTCCCCGGCTCTGGGATTCAGAGAGTATCCTTTCTCTGCATGTGGACGTTGTACCGTTCAGTCCACCTGCAGCGACCAGTAGCCACTGATAGACCTGTCCTCCGTGAAGGATGATGGCCGAGAAAGTAAATCTGGGCAGTGGAATCCGGTTTTTTCCAAAGCAAAAAGAAACAAACAATAAAAAGACCCCGCGCTTGGACGTCGTGTATTTCTCAACCTGTCACTGTGCTAAAGGGTTTCTTTTTTCTTTTCCTTTTTTTATTAAAGTTCTTAAACAGGTTTGCGGCATAATTTGTCAAGCCCAACCCGGGAGTTGCGGCATGATGGAGAACAATTTTTTTTTTCAAAGAGAACCACGGGAGGGCGCACCAAAGCGATCCGAAGGGCCCGATGCACCTACATAATTGAATAATGCTTGGCGTGTGTGTATTGGAAGGGCGTCACTTACGGCTCCAGGATCCATCAAGGCCCAGGAAATCTGCTGCCATTCGGAAGCGGGGGGGGCACGCCATGGGAGCCCGTGAGCCTTGCGAGAGAATACATCTTCCTACATCTTCTTTATCTACATCAACATTTGCTCCAATTATAACTAATTGGACACATAATTGCATTTTCATAGCATCTAATTTTTTCTATTATTGATTTTTTAGCGGGGCTGCTGGTGTTTTGTCGAAAGAGAGCTGGTATCTGGTATGCGGTGGCTGTTTAAAAATGCTGAGTACACGTCCCTGGATGGGATTATGCAGTCAGCAGATGTTTGAAAACCCATTTTAATTGTTTGCTTTATCAAATGCACAAACTGTAGTAGCAGGCGTCTTTGGCTTTATAGTACCTTGGCTTTAAAAAAAAAAAAAGAGAGAAAGGAAGGAAGACAAGCATCGGGCGAGGAAGGGAGGGGTGCTGCAGAAATGCAGCTGGAAAGAAGAGCAGACGTTGCAGGGGACTCCACAGCTGCAGCTGGTGCAGCTTTTCTGAGTAAAAGTTGCCAACCTCCAGGTGAGGAGTCTGGAGACCTCCTGGGATTAGCAGCTCACTCTCTAGGGGTGATTCTGCACAGGCAAAATATAACAGGTTGAGGGTGTTTTAAGAAAGAAGAAGAAGAAGCAGAGGAGGAGGAGGAGGAGGAAGAAGAGGAGGAGGAGGAGGAGGGAGGAGGAGGAGTTTGGCTTTATATCCCCCCTTTCTCTCCTGTAGGAGACTCAAGGGGGCTTACAATCTCCTTGCCCTTCCCCCTCACAACAAACACCATGTGAGGTGGGTGGGGCTGAGAGAGCTCCAAAAAGCTGTGACTAGCCCAAGGTCACCCAGCTGGTATGTGTGGGAGTACACAGGCTAATCTGAATTCCCCAGATAAGCCTCCCACAGCTCAGAAGCTGGCCAGAAGCCCGAGGGAATCAAACCCGGTTCCTCCCAGATTAGATACATGAGCTCTGAACCTCCTACGCCACTGCATTATGGGGGGAGAAGTTCCCACAGAACTCAATCCCCCCAAAAACCCACTTCTAACCCATTTTATTTTGCTGAACCCATGTTAAAAGAAAGTTGCTAAATTAGGCAGCCGCCATTAGAGTGGAGTCTCTAGGCGTATGCCATTTTTAATGCCAACATGTTTGTGGGGGGCGAATTCTCTGGCAGAGGATTCTTTGGGAGGATTCTTGAGTGAGAGTTTCTTGGGAGAGGGGATTCTCAGATGCACATTTCACAGGAAACAAAGCATTTCCTCTGCGAAACACCCACATCCTGTCACTGGGCTCCCCAGTGACCCCTGCAAGATAACCCGAACCCACCATGCAAATGGTGACGCAGGCAACACAGGTTCACTTAACCAGTTTGTAGTCGTCTGTGCAGAAGAAACCTAGAATACAGACATCCGTTCCTCTGAAGAAAATGGTTCCTGTGTAGTGTGGCCTCTCTGGTATCATTATGTTCACGTTACACTATTTATTAACACACTCATTGACCAGCAGGCATACAAACAAAATAATAGCATTTCAAAACCCCAAACTTCTAAATAACAATTCTACTCTGTATAACAATAAATCCATAATCCACAACTTGACATAAGAAGAAAAGTCTAAAAGGAAAGGTAATTAAATTTCTAAAAAAAATCATTATTCTTTTTGGCCTTTCTGTTAGGGCTACTTGATGACGATGCTTTATACACCACGAGGGGCCCCAAAATCTCACAACCTGTGTAGAAACCTGAGACTTAAAATCACTTTCGAGTGCGTGTTGGGACTCTCGGGCATTAGGTTCTGCTGAGGGTTCAGCTTCCCTCTTCAAATTCCCACCTTCCCGGGCTCTGCCTGCAAATTTCCAGGGATTTCTCGAAAACCTGAACTCCTGGCGAGAGCCTTCAGGCTCTGTGGAAAATGAGCGAGGGCTGCAAAATCTACAGACAGCTGGACTGACAGACCAGGTGTCAGGTCTATGCATGAGATAAAATGGTCATCTATATTTCACTTGGGGCAGGAGCCCGTGGCTTAAGCGGGCCGAGGCATGCTTGAAGCGTGCATGGGAGGCCCGGGATCAATCCCAATCCTGGCATCTCCAACTAAAAGGATCTCCAGAGAGCAGGTGTTGGAGCTGACCTCCTGAGGAGAACACGCTGCCAGTCAGGGTGGACTAAGCTCTGCCTGGATAGATGGACAGCTTTTAGGGAGTAAAGAGCCCCTCTGTATGTGTTCAGAATGCAGGATCAAGCAGTCAACTGCCCATTCGAGGTCCCCTGCCCAAGACGCTTTGCTCTTTCTGTCTGCCATTCTCCAGTCACCCAAGGGTCACCGGGGAGCAGCAGTGGCATAGTGGTCAAGAGCAGGTGCATTCCTAATCCTGGAGGAACCGGGTTTGATTCCCCAGCTCTGCCGCTGAGCTGTGGAGGCTTATCTAGGGAAATTCAGATTAGCCTGTACACTCCCACACACGCCAGCTGGGTGACCTTGGGCTGAATCACAGCTTTTTAGGAGCTCTCTCAGCCCCACCCACCTCACAGGGTGTTTGTTGTGAAGTGGGGAGGGAAGGGCTAAGGAAGTTGTCAGCCCCTTTGAGTCTCTCCTACCCAGGAGAGAAAGGGGGGATGCAATCAATCTCTTCTCTCTTTGCCTTCTTCTGCTGGGAATTCCTTCCCTGAATACCTCCCAGGTGTGGTCACTTCTGCCTCAATTCTTTGAAATGCCAGTATTCCCAGACCTGGTGCCAGTGGGCAATATGGCATCCACCTGGTTTCCTAGTGCCCAAAGCACAAAGTTTCTTTCCCAGAGCCAACTCTGCCTATTCTTCACCACACTGGAGAAAGAAATCCCAGAAACATAGAAAGAAGATGCTTGGCTGGCAACTCCCCAGCATTTTGTGGTTGAATCATAGAATCATCGAGTTGGAAGAGACCACAAGGGCCATAAAGTCCGACTCCCTGCCATGCAGGAACACCCAATCAAAGCACTCCTGACAGATGGCCACTCAGCCTCTGTTTAAAAACCTCCAAAGAAGGAGACTCCACCACACTCCAAAGGTGGTGCATTCCCACTTGTCGAACAGCCCAGTACCCTGTGGCAGCCATTTTGTGATTAGCCCCTAATCAGACATGGCATGGCAGCCATTTTGAGGTGGTGCCCATTCCCTGTTCTCAGTGTTGTAAAAAGTGCCTGGTGACTCAATACGTTTGAATCTTTGAGGATTGCTAACAGAAGCCAGTTAGGAAGTTACGCTGACAGAAATTAGCAAGTTATGAATTCAAATCCACATCCAACTAGAAAAGCTCACTCATGAGGGAGGCATACACTGACAGAGTTGAACTGTGGTTTCTACCTAGGTTAAGCCTCAGTGAATCCCCACTGCCACCGAGTCCAACATTGTTTTGTCTCCAGTCCCCACCCCCCCCTCAGAACTGCGGCATCCTTGTCGCAGTTTTGAACTACACTTTTCTGGGAACAAGGTCGATACTGCTTCGAAGTGGGGAAACATCGAAGCGACACCTCATCCATTCCACCAATCATGAGCCGCTTTTGTGGCATCGCGCAGAATGGGAGAGTCGTGGCAGGCAGAAGATGCATGTAACTGTAAACTGTAAAAACTGTAAAAAAAAAAGAACACTCCCGTTTCCCGCCCGTAACACAAAGCCAATCACAATGTGAGGAGCGAAACAGGCACCAAGATGATCCCGCCCACTTAGCTCGGTTCCAGGGGCCAGCTCCAGTTGCTGTAAGGACAGCCTAGAATCGCCATACACTGAAAGGAACCAGGTCGACCTTAGCTCCCTTCTGTGGTGGGGGAAAGCCTCTCAGTTGCCTGGAACAGTCTCTCTCTCTCTCTCTCTCTCTCTCTCTCTCTCTCTCTCTCTCTCTGTTTACCCTACCTCACAGGAATGTGTGAGGATAAAACACTCTGCCTCATCCTGATCTAACTTACAAGGTTGTTGTTGTTGTTGTGAGAATAACATAGAGGAAGGGAGAAATGGGGGAGAACTCTCCACTGGGAGAATAACATGTTATACTTACATACGTATTTATACTCTGTTGTTCCCCCAAATATTTATTTGCGCCTTCACCTTCCATTTTTCCTTGTTCTTTTCTCCTGCCCCCACCCACTGCCAAATCAGATTGTAGCCTGCCTTGGGGCACATACTTTTTGCTTATATTAATCCTTACAGTGGCCCAACATTTTTTCTGAGTGTCCCAAGTTTGCATGCCCAGCCAAGGATGGCAGATTCAGCAACCCTGTCTTGCTGATCTAGAGATTCACTGCAGACCCGTGTTTCAAAATGATGATTACGATGGTTTTCTATCTAACCTTTTTGAGTACAGAGTGCTTTACAGCAATTATCTGTAGGGTTTTTTTTAATTTCTTCCTACTGATTATACCAGAATGGTTTCAGAAGCAGTGATTTGCCACCTGATGAATTTTTAATCCCATCTTTTAGTTAATTATTAAAATGAATAACATGAATGAATAACATTAACATGAATAAATATCTTGATCCATAAAAGAAATGGGTTTCAACTTAACCACTTTGACTAACGGCGTGATCTCACGAGGTGCCGTGCCATTAGTAGAGAAGCCGTGCGTGTAGAGCACATAACAGTTGCCGCGCTACTGCTTAGTGCGCCATAATCAATAACACTCTGTCTAATCCATTGGCGCAATGCTTGGAGATGGGAGACCGATATTAGAGGCAAAAGAGGCTCATGCAAGTGATTTCAACTAGACAAATAGGCTAGTGGCACACTTTCTTCCAGGTGCGTGAGTTCTCATGTGCACCTTGAATTCCTCCATTTATGGCAAACCGCCCTTTTCATTTAAATGGGCCGAGATCATCAGCCAGGTGTTTCCTTTGAGCATACAATGGGGCTGTATTGGTTAAGCGTGGGGGGTCTAAGCTGGACAACTGTGTTAGATTCCCCTCTCTTCCGCTGAAGCCTGCTAGGTGACCTTGGGCCCAGTCACTGTTCTTGCCTAACTTTGGAGTGATTTCGCACGCGCATGAGTAAAATAGGTTCAACCCAGTTCCCCGAGAAGGGTGCTAACCTAGGTCGAAGCCATTGTTGTTCCCCACTGCAAGCAGCTTGATCCCAGCTCAGAGGGCAGAATCATCCTGTGCCGCATAGCCGCGCTCCATTCCGATTGGCTACTGTTCTACGGCCCATGTTCCGTCTATCCCCACACACATTATTTTAAAAAACTGCCACAGGAATGGAGGAGAGGGGCCGAAGGTGGCATTTTTTGATTGACCAGCTGTATGCATGCCCGAAACACTCAGCTGTGATTGGCTGAATGGGGGACTCACAGCAGGAATTCTGCACTTTACTGGAATCGAAGTTCGAGCGTGGTTCCCTGAAAAAGTAGTAGTTCCCAACTGGAATTAATTTGACCGTTACACGGGGCGAAGCTGAGTACAAAACCGGTAGATCCCAGTGGTTGTGCTTGGAGCGCTTAGGTCCAACGCAGCTCTGAACTTAAGGTCGATAACTCCAAGTGCGGGTCGACCTTTCTCCTTCCTGCCTACCTCACAAGGCATCTATTATTGGGCAGAGGAAGGGAAGGAGTTTATAAACTTTGAGACTCCATATGGTTGAGAAAAGTGGGAGTATACATCCAAACTCTGCTTCTTCTTGAAATAAAATGAGGCCTGCCAACTTCTCTGGCCCAACGAGCAGGTTTCCATGGCCTTAAGCTGGGTCATTCAGATTTGGTTGGTTTACATTAGCTTCCAGTTGTTTCATATTATTTTTTTTGAAAGCGAAGTTGGCTGGAGAGGCAGCTTAGCCATTTTCTCAATGCGACAGAATACTCTCAAAACTTTAGCACCGGATATGTAACCAATACTAAACTAGTGTTGCCAAGTCTAGGTTGGGAAAATCCTGGAGATTTTAGGGTGGAATTTAAGGATGGCAATATTTTGAGGAGCCTTGGAATCCTAATGCCATAGAGTCCACCACCTTTCAGAGCAGCCATTTCCTCCAGGGGAAGTGATCTCTGCGATCTGGAAATCACTTGTCATTTCAGGAGATTTCCAGCCACCCCCTGGAGCGTTGGCATCCCTGCCTGCAACACAATCTAAAAAGACAATGAAAGTTTAGTGAAGACCCCACAGATGCAGGATGTGCAAGCCAGGCAGGAAGCGATCAAATGGATTAAAATGCCAGGGCAATTACTATGCAGATGTCCTCACTAACTGATTATGCAGCTTCATTAATTTACTTACATATGCTAAAATGGGTGGATTCCAATGGGTGGATGCAAATCACGCGCGCTAAATGCACCCTTTGCACCTGTTAACCAATACAAATGGTTCTTTCTCCCACCCTGGACATTCCACAGGTTTATATACTCCAGTTGCTTTACTACCTTCAGATCCTCTGAAGATGCCTCAGCCACAGATGCAGGTGAAACGTCGGGAGAAAATGCTACTGGAACACGGTCAGACAGCCCAGAAATCCCACAACACCCCGAGTGATTCCGACCATGAAAGCCTTTGACAAGACAATCTGAAATATTTTTAGATGTCAGAAATGAAACACAAACAGCAGAACTGTTTCAAACTTGCCTAGACAACAAGAAAACTATAGCCGTTCAGTAATACACCCAACAGCTACTTTAGAAAAAAAAACCGTCGCCTTCTTGAGAAGTCCCCAGAAAACAGCTGAAAACAGATATGGGCCCTTTCCTCACAACCAAAAAATATAAACCGTTCTGAGGCAGGAAATTAAACATTTCCTCCGTGGAGTTCTGCATGGTTTACTTTTTTCACACAACATGTTTTATTTTCAGCCCGGAAATGTTATATCTGCATCCTGTTCTATAGCTATTCTTTTGTGGAAACATTTTCACAATGTTTTCACTGGTTGTGTAAGATGTTTCCCATGCCTCTCCACAGTCCCCAGGCTTCCTCCTGGGCGCCATTTTCTGAGCTCACGCTGTCTTGCCTGTTTATTTCATCGGTTCTTTTTTATATTTTGGAGGGTTATTTCTTCAAAGCTGTGGTTGCACATCCTGTGGCGAATTGCCGCATATAGTGTCGACTGTCGAAGCATCGAATCCACGGAAAAGACAAAATAAAACGGGAGAATCACAAAATGGCAGCCCAGAATCATTTCGAGAAGGTGAGTGTGAACAAACAGGGGGATTGAAAAACATTTTGCAGTTTGCACATATTTTCCAAACATTTTGCATATAGTTTGCAAACATTTTGCATATATTTTGCAAACATTTTG
>NC_059434.1:60069717-60085067 GCF_021028975.2 Sphaerodactylus townsendi
GCATATATTTTGCAAACTATATGCAAAATGTTTGCAAACTATATGCAAAATGTTTGGAAAATATGTGCAAACTGCAAAATGTTTTTCAATCCCCCTGTTTGTTCACACTCACCTTCTCGAAATGATTCTGGGCTGCCATTTTGTGATTCTCCCGTTTTATTTTGTCTTTTCCGTGGATTCGATGCTTCGACAGTCGACACTATATGCGGCAATTCGCCACAGGATGTGCAACCACAGCTTTGAAGAAATAACCCTCCAAAATATAAAAAAGAACCGATGAAATAAACAGGCAAGACAGCGTGAGCTCAGAAAATGGCGCCCAGGAGGAAGCCTGGGGACTGTGGAGAGGCATGGGAAACATCTTACACAACCAGTGAAAACATTGTGAAAATGTTTCCACAAAAGAATAGCTATAGAACAGGATGCAGATATAACATTTCCGGGCTGAAAATAAAACATGTTGTGTGAAAAAAGTAAACCATGCAGAACTCCACGGAGGAAATGTTTAATTTCCTGCCTCAGAACGGTTTATTTTGGTTGTGAGGAAAGGGCCCATATCTACTTTCAGCTGTTTTCTGGGGACTTCTCAAGAAGGCGATTTGTTTTTTTTTCTAAAGTAGCTGTTGTATTGCTGAACGGTTATAGTTTTCTTGTTGCCTAGGTAAGTTTGAACAGTTCTGCTGTTTGTGTTTCATTTCTGACATCTAAAAATATTTCAGATTGTCTTGTCAAAGGCTTTCATGGTCGGAATCACTGGGGTGTTGTGGGGTTTCTGGGCTGTATGGCCGTGTTCCAGTAGCATTTTCTCCTGACCTTTCGCCTGCCTCTGTGGCTGGCATCTTCAGAGGATCCGATGGTAGTAAAGCAAGTGGAGTATATATACCTGTGGAATGTCCAGGGTGGGAGAAAGAACCATTTGTATTGGTTAACAGGTGTAAAGGGTGCATTTAGCAAGTGTGATTTGCATCCACCCATTGGAATCCACCCATTTTAGCATATGTAAGTAACAATGAAGTTGCATAATCAGTTAGTGAGGACATCTGCATAGTAATTGCCTGGCATTTTAATCCATTTGATCGCTTCCTGCCTGGCGACATCCTGCATCTGGGGGGTCTTCACTAACCATTGTCTTTTTAGATTGTGTTGCAGGCAGGGATGCCAACGTCCAGGGGGTGGCTGGAAATCTCCTGAAATGACAAGTGATTTCCAGACTGCAGAGATCATTTCCCCTGGAGGAAATGGCTGCTCTGGAAGGTGGACTCTATGGCATTAGATTCCAAGGCTCCTCAAATATTGCCATCCTTAAATTCCACCCTAAAATCTCCAGGATTTTCCCAACCTAGACTTGGCAACACTAGTTTAGTATTACATATCCGAGCAGTTTTGAGAGTATTCTGTCGATTGAGAAAATGGCTAAGCTGCCTCTCCAGCCAACTGCTTTCAAAAAATAATATGAAACAACTGGAAGCTAATGTAAACCAACCAAATCTGAATGACCCAGCTTGAGGCCATGGAAACCTGCTCGTTGGGCTAGAGAAGTTGGCAGGCCTCATTTTATTTCAAGAAGAAGCAGAGTTTGGATGTATACCCCACTTTTCTCAACCATAAGGAGTCTCAAAGCGGCTTATAAACTCCTTCCCTTCCTCTGCCCACAATAGATGCCTTGTGAGGTAGGTGAGGCTGAGAAAGGTCGATTCCGCACTTGAGTTATCGACCTAAGTTCGAGCTGCGTTGGACCTAAGTGCTCCGCACAACCACTGGGATCGACGTGGTTTTGTACCAGCTTCGCCCCGTGTAACGGTCAAATTTCCGACTCCAGTTGGGAACTACTACTTTTTCAGGGAACCACGCTCGAACTTCGATTCCAGTAAAGTGCAGAATCTCTGGTGCCAGGAGTCCCCCATTCAGCCAATCACAGCTGAGTGTTTCGGGCATGCGTACAGCTGGTCAATCAAAAAATGCCACCTTCGTCCCTCCATTCCTGTGGCAGTTTTTTAAAATAATGTGTGTGGGGATAGACGGAACATGGCCGTAGAACAGTAGCCAATCGGAATGGAGCGGCGAAGAGGCACAGGATGATTCTGCCCTCTGAGCTGGGATCAAGCTGGTTGCAGTGGGGAACAACAATGGCTTCGACCTAGGTTAGCACCCTTCTCAGGGAACTGGGTTGAACCTATTTTACTCATGTGCGGAATCACCCAAAGTTAGGCAAGAACAGTGACTGGCCCAAGGTCACCTAGCAGGCTTCAGTGGAAGAGAGGGGAATCTAACACAGTTGTCCAGCTTAGACCCCCCACGCTTAACCAATACAGCCCCATTGTATGCTCAAAGGAAACACCTGGCTGATGATCTCGGCCCATTTAAATGAAAAGGGCGGTTTGCCATAAATGGAGGAATTCAAGGTGCACATGAGAACTCACGCACCTGGAAGAAAGTGTGCCACTAGCCTATTTGTCTAGTTGAAATCACTTGCATGAGCCTCTTTTGCCTCTAATATCGGTCTCCCATCTCCGCACAGCTACGATTAGACAGAGGCCACATTATGGCGCACTAAGCAGTAGTGCGGCAACTGTTATGTGTCACACGAATGGCTTCTCTACTAATGGCACGGCACCTCGTAGGATCGGGCCGTTAGTCAAAGTGGTTAAGTTGAAACCCATTTCTTTTATGGATCAAGATATTTATTCATGTTAATGTTATTCATTCATGTTATTCATTTTAATAATTAACTAAAAGATGAGATTAAAAATTCATCAGGTGGCAAATCACTGCTTCTGAAACCATTCTGGTATAATCAGTAGGAAGAAATTAAAAAAAACCCTACAGATAATTGCTGTAAAGCACTCTGTACTCAAAAAGGTTAGATAGAAAACCATCGTAATCATCATTTTGAAACACGGGTCTGCAGTGAATCTCTAGATCAGCAAGACAGGTTGCTGAATTGCCATCCTTGGCTGGGCATGCAAACTTGGGATGACTCAGAAAGTGCTGGGCCACTGTAAGGATTAATATAAGCAAAAAGTATGTGCCCCAAGGCAGGCTACAATCTGATTTGGCAGTGGGTGGGGGCAGGAGAAAAGAACAAGGGGAAAATGGAAGGTGTAGGCGCAAATAAATATTTGGGGGAACAACAGAGTATAAATACGTATGTAAGTATAACATGTTATTCTCCCAGTGGAGAGTTCTCCCCCATTTCTCCCTTCCTCTATTTTATTCTCACAACAACAACAACCTTGTAAGTTAGATCAGGATGAGGCAGAGTGTTTTATCCTCACACATTCCTGTGAGGTAGGGTAAACAGAGAGAGAGAGAGAGAGAGAGAGAGAGAGAGAGAGAGACTGTTCCAGGCAACTGAGAGGCTTTCCCCACCACAGAAGGGAGCTAAGGTCGACTCGGTTCCCTTCAGTGGAGGGCGATTCCAGGCTGTCCCCACAGCAACTGAGTTGGCCCCTGGAACCGAGCTAAGTGGGCGGGATCATCTTGGTGCCTGTTTCGCTCCTCGATTGTGATTGGCGCTTGTGTTACGGCGGGAAACGGGAGTGTTCTTTTTTTTTACAGTTTTTACAGTTTACAGTTACATGCACTTTCTGCCTGCCACGACTCTCCCATTCTGCGCATGCCACAAAAGCGGCTCATGATTGGTTGAATGGATGAGGTGTCGTTTCGATGCTTCCCCACTTCGAAGCGGTATCGACCTTGTTCTGGCAGAAAAGTGTAGTTCATAACTGCGACAAGGATGTCGCAGTTCTGAGGGGGGTGGGGACTGAGACAAAACAATGTTGAGCTCGGTGGCAGTGGGGATTCACTGAGGCGAACCTAGGTAGAAACCAGTTCAACTCTGTCAGTGGGGAAAGCCCCTCATGAGTGAGCTTTTCTAGTTGGATGTGGATTTGAATTCATAACTCGCTACTCCCTGTCAGCAACTTAACCGCTCTGTTAGCAATCCTCAAAGATTCAAACGTATTGAGTCTGTGGGCACTTTTACAACACTGAGAACAGGGAATGGGCACCACCTCAAAATGGCTGCCATGCCATGTCTGATTAGGGGCTAATCACAAAATGGCTGCCACAGGGTACTGGGCTGTTCGACAGTGGAATGCACTACCTTGGAGTGTGGTGGAGTCTCCTTCTTTGGAGGTTTTTAAACAGAGGCTGAGTGGCCATCTGTCAGGAGTGCTTTGATTGGGTGTTCCTGCATGGCAGGGAGTCGGACTTTATGGCCCTTGTGGTCTCTTCCAACTCGATGATTCTATGATTCAACCACAAAATGCTGGGGAGTTGCCAGCCAAGCTATGTTTCTGGGATTTCTTTCTCCAGTGTGGTGAAGAATAGGCAGAGTTGGCTCTGGGAAAGAAACTTTGTGCTTTGGGCACTAGGAAACCAGGTGGATGCCATATTGCCCACTGGCACCAGGTCTGGGAATACTGGCATTTCAAAGAATTGAGGCAGAAGTGACCACACCTGGGAGGTATTCAGGGAAGGAATTCCCAGCAGAAGAAGGCAAAGAGAGAAGAGATTGGATTTATATCCCCCCTTTCTCTCCTGTAGGAGACTCAAAGGGGCTGACAATCTCCTTGCCCTTCCCCACTCACAACAAACACCCTGTGAGGTGGGTGGGGCTGAGAGAGCTCCGAAAAGCTGTGACTAGCCCAAGGTCACCCAGCTGGCGTGTGTGGGAGTGTACAGGCTAATCTGAATTTCCCAGATAAGCCTCCACAGCTCAGGCGGCAGAGCTGGGAATCAAACCCGGTTCCTCCAGATTAGAATGCACCTGCTCTTGACCACTATGCCACTGCTGCTCCCGAGACCCTTGGGTGACTGAGAATGGCAGACAGAAAGAGCAAAGGTCTTGGGCAGGGACCTCGAATGGGCAGCTGACTGCTTGATCCTGCATTCTGAACATACAGAGGGGCCTTACCCTAAAGCTGTCCATCTATCTGCAGAGCTTAGTCCACCCTGACTGGCAGCGGTTCTCCGTGAAAGGTCAGCTCCAACACCTGCTCTCTGAGATCCTTTAGTTGGAGATGCCAGGGATTGGGATTGATCCCGGGGCCTCCCGCACGCCAAGCATGCCCGCTCCCGCTAAGCCACGGGCCCTGCCCCAAGTGAAATATAGATGACCATTTTATCTCATGCATAGACCTGACACCTGTCTGTCAGTCCAGCTGTCTAGATTTTGCAGCCCCCGTTCCTTTTCCACAGAGCTCTGAAGGCTCTCGCTAGGTTCAGGTTGAGAAATCCCTGGAAATTTGCAGGCAGAGCCCGGGGAAGGTGGAATTTGAAGAGGGAAGGAACCTCAGCAGAACCTAATGCCCGAGAGTCCCAACACGCCCTCGAGTGATTTTAAGTCTCAGGTTTCTACACAGGTTGTGAGATTTTGGGGCCTGTGTGTATAAAGCACGTCATCAAGTAGCCCAGCAGAAAGGCCAAAAAGAATAATGATTTTTTTTAGAAATTTAATTACCTTTCCTTTAGACTTTTCTTCTTATGTCAAGTTGTGGATTATGGATTATTGTTATACAGAGTAGAATTGTTATTTAGAAGTTTGGGGTTTTTAAATGCTATTATTTTGTTTGTATGCCTGGTCAATGAGTGTGTTAATAAATAGTGTAACGTAACATAAATACCAGAGAGGCCACACTACACAGGAACCATTTTCTTCAGAGGAACGGATGTCTGTGGTCTAGGTTTCTTCTGCACAGACGACACAAACTGGTTAAATGAACCTGTGTTGCCTGTCTCACCATTTGCATGGTGGGTTCCGGGGCTATCTTGGGTCACTGGGAGCCCAGTGACAGGATGTGGGGTGTTTCGCAGAGGAAATGCTTTGTTTCCCTGTGAAATGTGCATCTGAGAATCCCCCCGCCCAAGAAACTCTCACTCAAGAATCCTCCCAAAGAATCCCCCTGCCAGAGAATTCGCCCCCCACAAACATGCTGGCACAAAATGGCGGCCGCCTAGAGACTCCACTCTAATGGCGGCTGCCTAATTTAGCAACTTTCTTTTAACATGGGTTCAGCAAAATAAAATGGGTTAGAAGTGGTTTTTTGGGGGGGATTGAGTTCTGTGGGAACTTCTCCCCCCATAATGCAGTGGCGTAGGAGGTTCAGAGCTCATGTATCTAATCTGGAGGAACCGGGTTTGATTCCCCGCTCTGCCGCCTGAGCTGTGGAGGCTGATCTGGGGAATTCAGATTAGCCTGTACACTCCCACACATGCCAGCTGGGTGACCTTGGGCTAGTCACAGCTTCTTGGAGCTCTCTCAGCCCCACCTACCTCACAGGGTGTTTGTTGTGAGGGGGGAAGGGCAAGGAGATTGTAAGCCCCTTTGAGTCTCCTACAGGAGAGAAAGGGGGGATATAAATCCAAACTCCTCCTCCTCCTCCTCCTCCACCACCACCTCCTCCTCCTCCTCCTCCTCCTCCTCCTCCTCCTCCTCCTCCTCTTCTTCTTCTTCTTCTTCTTCTTAAAACACCCTCAACCTGTTATATTTTGCCTGTGCAGAATCACCCCTAGAGAGGAGCTGTAATCCCAGGAGGTCTCCAGACCTCACCTGGAGGTTGGCAACTTTACTAGAAAGCGACCGCTGCAGCGGAGTCCCCTGCAACGTCTGCTCTCTTTCCAGCTGCATTTCGCAGCACCCCTCCCTTCCTCGCTCCGATGCTTGTCTTCCTTCCTTTCTCTCTTTTTTTTTAAAGCCAAGGTACTATAAAAGCCAAAGACGCCTGCTACTACAGTTTGTGCATTTGATAAAGCAAACAATTAAATGGGTTTTCAAACATCTGCTGACTGCATAATCCCATCCAGGGACGTGTACTCAGCATTTTTAAACAGCCACCGATACCAGATACCGCTCTCTTCGACAAAACACCAGCAGCCCCGTTAAAATCAATAGAAAATTAGATGCTATGAAAATGCAATATGTGTCCAATTAGTTATAATTGGAGCAAATGTTGATGTAGATAAAGAAGATGTAGGAAGATGTATTCTCTCGCAAGGCTCACGGCTCCTGGCGTGCCCCCGTTTCGGAATGGCAGATTTCCTGGGCCTTGATGGATCCTGAGCCGTAAGTGACGGCCCTTCCAATACACACACGCGAAGCATTATCTAATTATGTAGGTGCACGGGGCCCTTCGGATCGCTTTGGTGCGCTCCCGTGTTCTCTTGAAAAATTGTTCTCCATCATGCCGCAACTCCCGGTTGGGCTTGACAAATTATGCCGGCAAACCTGTTTAAGAACTTTCTTTTAAAAAAGAAAGAAAAAGAAACCCTTTAGCACAGTGACAGGTTGAGAAATACACGACGTCCAAGCGTGGGGTCTTTTATTGTTTGTTTCTTTTGCTTTGGAAAAAAAATCCGGATTCCACTGCCCAGATTTACTTTCGCCATCCTTCACGGAGGACAGGTCTATCAGTGGCTACTGGTCGCGGTGACTGAACGGTAACGTCCACATGCAGAGAAAGGATACCTCTGAATCCCAGAGCCGGGAGGCAACTTTAGGGGACAGCCTTGGCTTCTTTGCCCTGCCATTTGGCTCCCTGTAGTAACTGGTTGACCACTCTGTGAGACAGGATGCTGGACTAGGTCAGGGGTAGGGAACCTGCGGCTCTCCAGATGTTCAGGAACTACAATTCCCATCAGCCTCTGTCAGCATGGCCAATTGGCCATGCTGGTAGGGACTGATGGGAATTGTAGTTCCTGAACATCTGGAGAGCCGCAGGTTCCCTACCCCTGGACTAGGTGGACCACTGATCTGATCCAGTAGGGCTTCCTCTTCCTGACAGCATCTTCCTGACCCTAGGCATGAAAATTTCAATTGGAGTGCACAGGCTAATCTAGTTCCCCAGATAAGCCTTCACAGGGGAGGGGTGGCATACAAGGGAGGAGAGGGGGCCCGGCATCTGGACATGGCCCACCCACCCTAGTGGAGGGAGGGGAGGGGGAGGGGTGTCATGCAAGGGAGGGGAGGGAGGGGATGCTGTCAGGAAGAGATGCTACCAGGAAGACCTCAGCCTCTATGCCCTGTTGTTGGCCATCCAGAGGGACTGGTTGGCCACAGTGTGAGGCAGGATGCTGAACAAGATGGACCACAGGTCTGACCCAGCAGGCCTCTTATGTTTGTCCATCAGGGCCAAGCCTCCTAGTAGAGCTTCTTAAAAAACATTGAAGTGTTCAGGTCATGCATCCATTCAGTCGGGATCAGCAGCAGAAATTTCAAAGGAATCAGCATACAAACTTGCCCTTCCAGTTGAGGTGAATGGGAAAGTGCTCAAAGGTCGATTCTGCACTTGCGTTATCGACCTAAGTTTGAACTGTGTTTGACCTAAGTGCTCCCCACAACCACTGGGATCAATGTGGTTTTGTACCAGCTTCACCCCGTGTAATGGTCAAATTTCCGACTCCAGTTGGGAACTACTACTTTTTCAGGGAACCATGCTCGAATTCAGCTTGATTCCAGTAAAGTGCAGAATCTCTGGTGCCAGGAGTCCCCCATTCAGTCAATCACAGCTGAGTGTTTCGAGCATGTGTACAGCTGGCCAATCAAAAAACACCACCTTCGTCCCTCCATTCCTGTGGCAGTTTTTTTAATAACGTGTGTGGGCATAGATGGAACATGGCCGTAGAACAGTAGCCAATCGGAACGGAGTGGCGAAGAGGCACAGGATGATTCCGCCCTCCGAGCTGGGATCAAGCTGGTTGCAGTGGGGAACAACAGTGGCTTCGACCTAGGTTAGTACCCTTCTCCGGGAACTGGGTCGAATCTATTTTACTCATGTGCGGAATCGCCCAAAGACGCCCTTGGAGTCCCATCAGTGCCCATTTACCAGCCGTGATTCTCCCAGAAGTGCCTTTTTGTTTCCTGAAACAAGGAGGTGCGGTTAGTGGTGGTCTACTTTGGGGACTTTGTGTGGTGACTCCAACACTCTGGAAAGGGTTGTAGGGAATGGACCCTTCCTGATGACCTGTAGAAGGAGCTGTAAGACAGTTTTCCTTCAAAGGGCTTTTTCTTAACTGCAACATCATGAAAGAAAGAAGCAATTGTTCTATTTCGGATTCTGGCTGGTTGATTACTTAGATTTTTGAGGCTTATAAATTGATTGAGATATTTTATGCATAATCATCCTTCTCTTCCTAATCACTCACTCGCAAGCCTTTTGAAACATCTGCATAGCCGTGTAAAGTTGTATTGGCGAACTGGTTCTTTGAACCAAAGTAAAACGAGAGATTTCCTGGGGATACAAAGAATTTTTTTCAGTCTTTCAGACTGAGCAACATGAAACGCGACATTAGCTTCAAGAACATTTCTGAAAGCTAATTACCGAAAGAGATACTTGATTAAGATAAAAGTACAAAAAGGGAGAGATCAATATGTAGTATTGTTACTGTTATTGGGGAAATTCACTCAAAGTGCTAAGAGGTTGGATCAAAACTTATTTCTTTATGCAGAGGGACAGAGGCACCAATTTTGTCCGTGTAAATGGGACATGTAAATGGGAAAGGTTCCCCTTTCCCTAAAAGAAAAAAAATAGATATGTGATGTGATGACCAAGTTATTTTTAATTTAATAGTTTATTTAAGTTTCAACATAAGACAGCAAATAAATAAAAATAGCAGTACATACAAAATTGATAGTCTCTGAGAACATATAAAAGAAATATTCCATTAATTATAATAATGACATCTGTTATTTTTGCTTCTTTGTTGTTGTTGTGTCTTCATGTCTTTGAAGATATAATATTATGTTCCCATATTAACATATTAATTCATATAATCATTGTCTGCTGCTATACCTCAAGAATAGAGTTAGAATGATAGACACTAGGAGAGAAAAAAGAAAAGAGGAAAATAAAAAGAAGAGAAAGTGCTATTAGCTTTCACAAGTATATTACAATTTTGTCTACATTTTAACTGGGACACATTACTGTGTTATTTAAAAGAAAACTTAAGAAGTAAGAAGACAAATAAAAAGGTAGGATTATGTAAGATAGACCCAGTCTCCAACACCCTAGTGATTGGACTTATTTTTTTATTATTCAAAGTGGCAACTCAGTGTTGCTTAATCGTACTGCATGAGAGGAATCGTCTGCTTCATTAGTGATAATGACAGTTGGGGTTTTGCAGTGACAGTTTGCAATTCTCTGACTTGAAGGAGCCCCGTGGCTTGCAAGCCACTGATCGGGGATCCTAACAGAGCACAAAGTCAAAACTCATTTTCTCGTGCCAAGGTTGGCTTCCAGCTCCGAACCCTGCCGTTGCAATAATGAATCCCCACTCTGTTCTGTATCTTGCCTTTGGTGGATTCTGCACAGCCGATTAATAATGAATTGCAGTTGTTATAAATCAGTGATTCCCAAAGTGGGCGCCACCGCCCCCTGGTGGGTGCTGCAGCGATCCAGGGGGGCGGTGATGGCCACAGGTGCATTTGGGGGGGCAATAAATAACTGTAAGGGGGCGGGGAAAGCATAAAAGAAAGAAGAGAAGATTTAGAAAAATTGATTTATGTATTCCGCTCATAACGCTTAATTTTTCTTTGAACAACGTCGTTCACAAATAGTTCCTAGTTTCATAATTTCAAAGTTCAATGTTTCTAATTTACACCTTTCTTTACTATATTTTAAGAAAAAGGTAGAAACATTAATACATATACCTTTCTGTTTAATTGCTATTAAAATTTTAAAAAAAATTAATTTCCAGGGGGCACTAAGTAATATTTTTTCTGGAAAGGGGCGGTAGGCCAAATAAGTTTGGGAACCACTGTTATAAATGAACCCATTTTTTTCTGTTTGCACGTGCTCCCTGTACTTGTTCAGGTAGCAATTGAAGCCCTGGAAAGAATTTGGGTTGCTTTCACACCTTTGCTTCTCTCTCTCTTTTTAAAATCTTGTTCGATGCATGCATAGCTGTGAAGGCATGCAGAAACGACCCCGCGCAGCCGTGCCGATTGTCCCGCAAGCTGATTGGCTGCACCTGCATAGCTTCGTATGTCCAACACACAAAATTTTAAAAAGGAAAAGGGACTTTCCTGCAACGGCCAGGTAATAATGAATGTGTTGCTGTAGATCTATGAGTGAAATGGCGGTCATACTCGCTGCCACGGGGAAAAAATAGGCTTAGAATGATGAGTGCTCAGAGAATGTACCCACAACATGCTGGCAAACTGCGCAGAAAGGCGGGCGGGCGGGCAGATTTTCCCTGAAATGGCATATGGCAGTGGAACCTAAAATGAAAAGGGAGGGGAATAAAGCGTCTCCTGCCTGTTGTGTTTACGCAGCAGCGCCTCCAAATTGGGATTGTGCAAAAGAATCGCTGGTTTAGTGATTTTTGTAAAACCCGGGTTGGGAGAAATACAACAGCCCTGAGCCGTTTTGCGGAAGAGACCTGTGCAAAGTTCTTCCCCAAAATGCTATATATAATATCCTGGAAGACATTAGGTTTGTGTTGTGCGGAATCCACCTTTGTCTTGAACTCATTAGCTGGCGGCAACTGAGCTGCTGTCTCTCAGCCTCAACTGTGCCACCTGTAATATGGGGCTAATATTAACATGGAAATCACTTGTCCTGAGTCAGCCCCTTAACCCAGTAATGTCTGGACTAGCCTGGGGCAATTTACATCAGAGTTCCCAATTCGAATACAAACCATTAACAACAACCATCATGGCATGTGACAAGAATAAAACACCCACCCACCAAACAGGAATGCAATTTATTGTTGAAGGCTTTCACGGCCGGAATCACTGGGGTGCTGTGTGGTTTCCGGGCTGAACATGGCCATACAACCCGGAAACCACACAGCACCCCAGGAATGCAATTATTTAAGAGCTCAGAAACCATGCTAAAAATCCAGCTAAAGTAAAGCAGCGAGTTGACCATTAAAAAGCTTGCAAGAGTGTTTTTAAAACCCTGGAAAATTATTAATAAAGATGACTATTAATAAAGATTATTAATAAAGATCAGTCTAGGAAAGATCTTTCATAAATGGGGTATCAGCATTGAAAAGATTCAGCTGCTGTCTGGCTCATCCAAAGTGCCCCACCTTATATTTACATGGGGAAAGCAGACAAATGGATCATGTCACACCTGTGACTCTGTTATCCAAACAAGCCCCCTCCATTGAGAAAGATCGTCTGGGACTCGTGTTGGAATGATTGTTGTCGTCAGGAGAGCAATAAAGGCACTCAGGAGGGGCAACAGTCAAGGCCGAATGCAAGTTTTGCATTTTGCAAGCCGTGACTGCCAGATTTCGTAGAATAAGCACAATATGCTCCTGAACAGCTTTGGCATGTGCTGTGTCGGTGCAAGCCGTATGCAAATTATGCTGACTGATTTCGGCTCCAGTGTGCAGATCAGGGGCGGCCATCTAGTACTTTATAGATTTCCGATGGGGCCCTTGGAACGAGCAAAGTTTCTCATCCCGCTGTTGAATCAGTCTCGGGGAAGAAACACTGCAAAGCCATCAAGGCAGTATCGTTTTTATTTTCTGTTGCGGAGACAGAATCATGCAAGATGTCAAGGGTTTTTTTTCCCCCTCCTCCAGCAAAGATGGGGTGGGGTTAAAGCGTCTACTAGAAAGTGTTTTCGCTGCAGGTTTTGGCAGCATAGCAAGGCAGAGGGCAACGCCGCGAAGAGCGAATAATGCTCAGATGAAACCCTGATTCGGAGTTTGCCAGCAAGCGTGAACCGATCGCGGCAGCCACTTCAGAGTTGGCAACCTCCAGGTCTGTCTCCACCATGTTAGAAACAGGAGGTGGTGGTGAGGTGCCTTAGTATTAGTAGATAGTAAGTAACTGCTCCTTAAAGCTTGAAGTACCTACGTACTGCATATTATAAATCCATAAAGTATTTAAATTCTCAACTGCAGTCTCCCAGTGTTGCATAAGATCCTTTAATTTGTGATAGCATTGCATTTGTTGACGGGGAAGTGTATATTTATATTGAATAACTGAGAGACTGAAGTTGAGCAATTAAATACGTTATTGATTTTTAATATATGGTACTTAGGTACTTTAAGCTTCCTGGTGCAGGTACTTTATTTCTACCAACCTCCAGGTGTGACCTGGCAGTCTCCCAAAATTACAACTAAACTCCAGCCTAAAGAAATTTGATTCTTTGGAGAAAAATGGCAGCTTCAGAGGGTGGACTCTGTGGCATTACATCCTGCCACGGTCTCTCCCTGCCCCAAATTCTACCATTTCCAAGCTCCACGCCTAAATTGTCAGGGATTTCTCAGCCTGAAGTTGGCTATCTTAGGGTTTCGAACGACACTTTCACAGGGGGTCGAACGACACTTTAAGAACATAAGAACAAGCCAGCTGGATCAGACCAAAGTCCATCTAGTCCAGCTCTCTGCTACTCGCAGTGGCCCACCAGGTGCCTTTGGGAGCTCACATGTAGGATGTGAACGCAATGGCCTTCTGCGGCTGTTGCTCCCGATCACCTGGTCTGTTAAGGCATTTGCAATCTCAGATCAAGGAGGATCAAGATTGGTAGCCATAAATCGACTTCTCCTCCATAAATCTGTCCAAGCCCCTTTTAAAGCTATCCAGGTTAGTGGCCATCACCACCTCCTGTGGCAGCATATTCCAAACACCAATCACACGTTGCGTGAAGAAGTGTTTACTTTTATTAGTCCTAATTCTTCCCCCCAGCATTTTCAATGAATGCCCCAATGAATGCCCTTTCTTGGGGGTCGAACGACACTTTCACAGGGGCCGCCTAAGACCATTGGAAAACAGTAGCAAAATTACAGTTATGAAGTAGCAACAAAAATAATGTTGTGGTTGGGGGTCACCACAACATGAGGAACTATATTAAAGGGTCACGGCATTAGGAAGGTTGAGAACCACTGCTCTAGAGGGCCATAGGTTGGAGACCCCTGGAGTAGATAGTACTGACTTTGATAAACCAAAGGTCTTAGGTAAGGGAGCTTTGTTTGTCTTTTTAAGGACAGTTCCGTTTTAAAAAATCTAGGCTATCCTGAAAGCTTGGCTAGAATAGACTAGAAATCTAAATACATGAATAGCTGCCCTCCTCGGGGGGGGGGGAATCCACACTTTTTACACGTCAGCCAAAGGATGCTGCGTACCAGACCTTTGTAATGAACCCTCCGAGCCTTTCTTGGTGGCTGTTTGCAGCTTTGCCACTAAGGTCTGTCTGCGAGGAAACACATTATTATTTTTGATTAATGGTGAACAGCAAGGAAAAACTGCTTTTCCAAAAAGGAAACCTCTGGCCATAACTCACAGCAGATAGCTAAACAAATGTTACAATGCATGCGCGCACCGCCTCGCACCCATGGGGCCATCGATTTCAAATACAGGGCAGGGGTTCTTCTCCAGACTCCTTTCCAGAGAGCAGGGTCGACATCTCCAGTCTGGGAAATGCCTGGAGATTTGGGGTAAGAGCCTGGAGAAGGAAGGGCTTGACGGGAGGAGAGACTGCAAGGGGGTCTAATGGCTGAGAGGCCACTCTCTGAACTGCCATTTTCTCCAAGGAAGCTGTTGTCTGTGGCCCGGAGACCACCTGTTCCTTCAAGAACTCCAGGTAGCACCTGGAGTTTGGCAACCTGGTCACAGAGTTGAGGTGACATTGACTCTTTGGTTACTGAGATTGCAATCTGCCCTATTCTTACATTGCCACAATATTCTCCTACCGCGGTCTCCCAAGGGATGGATGGATGGATGGATGGATGGATGGATGGATGGATGGATGGATGGATGGATGGATGGATGGATGGATGGATGGATGGATGGATGGATCGATCTATCTATCTATCTATCTATCTATCTATCTATCTATCTATCTATCTATACCCTGTTTTTGTATTCAGCACTGTTTCTGCAACATTGTCTCCCCTTCTTCCAGAGAGCAGCAGTGGCGTAGTGGTTAAGGTGCACTCTAATCTGGAGTACTGGGTTTGATTCCCTGCTCTGCCACTTGAGCTGGGGAGGCTTACCTGGGGAACCAGATTAGCTTGTGCACTCCAACTCGTGCCAGCTGGGTGGCCTTGGAGAAGTCGCAGTTCTTCGGAGTTCTTCGGACCTCTCTCCGCCCCCACCCACCTCAAAGGGTGTTTGTTGGAGGGGGAGAGGAAAAGGAGGTTGTAAGCCCCTTTGAGTCTCCTTACAGAAGGGGGGGTATAAATCCAGCCTCCTTACAAAAGAGAAGGGGGGGTATAAATCCAAACTGCCGCCGCTGCCGCCTCCTCCTGCTGCTGCTGCTGCTGCTGCTGCTGCTGCTGCTGCTGCTGCTGCTTCTTCTTCTTCTTCTTCTTCTTCTTCTTCTTCTTCTTCTTCTTCTTCTTCTTCTTCTTCTTCTTCTTCTTCTTCTTCTTCTTCTTCTTCTTCTTCTTCT
>NC_059434.1:60085159-60112247 GCF_021028975.2 Sphaerodactylus townsendi
CTTCCTTCCTTCCTTCCTTCCTTCCTTCCTTCCTTCCTTCCTTCCTTTCTGGGGGGGGGGGTGGGGGGGGGGGGGGGTGGGGGGGGGGGGGGGTGGGGGGGGGGGGGGGTGGGGGGGGGGGGGGGTGGGGGGGGGGGGGGGTGGGGGGGGGGGGGGGTGGGGGGGGGGGGGGGTGGGGGGGGGGGGGGGTGGGGGGGGGGGGGGGTGGGGGGGGGGGGGGGTGGGGGGGGGGGGGGGTGGGGGGGGGGGGGGGTGGGGGGGGGGGGGGGTGGGGGGGGGGGGGGGTGGGGGGGGGGGGGGGTGGGGGGGGGGGGGGGGGGGGGGGGGGGGGGTGGGGGGGGGGGGGGGTGGGGGGGGTGGTGGGGGGGGGGGGGGGTGGGGGGGGTGGGGGGTGGGGAGTGGGGGTGGGGGGGGGGGGGGGCGGTGAGGTTGGGGGGGGGGTGGGGCCTTCCTTCCTTCCTTCCTTCCTTCCTTCCTTCCTTCCTTCCTTTCTTTCTTTCTGCTGAGGGAGTGGAGGAAATGACAGTGAAACCATTTCTTTCCAGTAAGGGGGTTTAACACGGCAGAGCCCTGAGAGAGAAGCTCTCCCAGGTAGTAGGAATGAAAATTGCCGTGCCTGCAGTTTAGACAGCCTGCATTCAGCAATGCAGTGTGGATCGTATTATGCTTAGGACAGCTTCTCCGTCTTCCTTTTAACTTCTTAAAAAACAAATTTGCGATTAATCACATCTTGATTCCCCCCATCCCCCGCTCACCACAGCCACAAATCAGAGAAGCAGGTATCAAAATGCAAGCGGGTCCCCCCCTCCCCCCCGCCCTTCCCTGCAAATTCCTCCTGTCACTTTGCTAATCTTCTGTTCTTCTCCTTTGGCTTGTCAGGTCGGACAAAGACTAGGGTGACCTGGGAGAAAAACGATATTTCCCTTGAATGTATGGAAAGGAGCAGGAATATTGGTCAATAATATCAGCTGGTAAATAATCTGTTAAACCCTTATTTAAGGGGCTGGGCATTTTGTCCTCTGGGCCGTTGGCAACCGTAGCAAACACAAACCCCTTCCTGTTGATAGGAATGAATGAGAAATGTGTGTGTGTGTGTGTGTGTGTGTGTGTGTGTGTGTGTGTGTGTGTGTGTGTGTGTGTGTGTGTGTGTGTGTGAATGTAGTGTGTACCGTACCCTGACTTAGCAGAAGACTTCCATCTGTGTGGTTCCAGCACCATCAAGGGGGCAGAGGGCAAGTCCGTGTTCCCTCCCTCTGGACCACGACATTGGATAACTTGTGCAGTGGTTAGGGGATTGGACTAAGTTCTAGGAGACCTGGGTTCAGATCTCTGCTCGACCTTAGAAGCTTGCTGAGTGATCGTGACCCAGTCACTCTCTTGCAGTCTGTCTGTCTGTCTGTCTGTCTGTCTGTCTGTCTGTCTGTCTGTCTGTCTGTCTGTCTGACTCACTGTTTAAAGTAGGGATGCCAACTCTAGGTTGGGAACATTCCAGAAGATATTGGGAGTAGAGTCTTGAGGAGGGCAGGGTTTGGGGGTGGGAGGGGAAGGACCTCAATAAGGTTTAATCTCATGGAGTCCTTCCTTAAAGCACCCCTTAGCTCATATTGCCAGGATATCTCCAGGACCCACCTGGAGGTTGGCAAGCCTCCTTGTACCAGCCGCCATTTTGACCTCCGTGGGGAAGTCAGGACAAAGCTGCTTGAGCTGGTATGACGCCAACGTCAGAAGAGGCCCTGAAGAGACCGGGACTCTGCCCCGCCTGTCCTAGCTCTCGGCAAACCCCGACGAGGCCCAGAATGCTTTGCTAAAGCTGGTAAAATGGAACCAAATCAACTGTTCAATGGATTTGGTCCCCTTCAACCAGCTGTAGCTGTGCATTGATCACACCCTCGAAGGATAAAGAGCTCCGAGTGGACCGAGACAACTGGAAGACAAATGGCCGCGTGGACTCTGTCGATAAGGAAATTATGATGAGTGGCACCCGCAGATCTATCACCCGAGCTCTAAACTGGTGGGCTGGGCCCAGAGTGATTATGTGGTTGCCAGTCAATGCTGCGTAACTGAGGCCACTCAGAGATTGATAATCTCCATCTTCTTACTGTTATTGATCCGAGCAGTAATTCCGAACTGTATATCTTAACGGCGGATGCTTGCGAGTCTCCATTTGCGTTTGCCACAGCTCTGCCTCCAAAAGCACAAGGTGCGTTGGTGTGTCTGTTTACTGCCGTGACAAATAAAGAAATGTTTCTTATGCAAAGCTTTCTTTCTAGACGACGATTTTTTCCCCCTTTGTCCCTTATGAAGCAGGGTGGAAGAATTTGAATGTAAGGGCAATCCAACGCCCAGAGGGATAAAAGAAATCTACCCAAGCCGCAGATGGAATCTGAACTGACTACATTCAACTAGAAAGAAAATCTGGTGCCATGATGGAAACCTTACTGAAAAGGGCAACTCATTGCAGGGGAGAAAAAGGGCGAAATCTGGGCTAGGAATTAGTGGGAAAGGAGTTGTAAAGCAAATGGCCGGCCTATGCCTCCATGGAAAAATCAGAACTTTGCATACAAAGGAGCAGCAGTGGCGTAGGAGGTTAAGAGCTTGTGTATCTGAGCCCTTCGGGGAAGGGCGGTATAGAAATTCAATAAAATAAATAAATAAATAAATAAATAAATAAATAAATAAATAAATAAATAAATAAATAAATAAATCTAATCTGGAGGAACTGGGTTTGATTTCCAGCTCTGCCGCCTGAGCTGTTGGAGGCTCATCTGGGGAATTCAGATTAGCACTGGCGTACTTGCCTAGGGACATGGGGTACCCCTTGTCCCTGGGCGCATCGATTGAGGTCATGTGGGGGCGCCAAAACATCCTCCTACACAGGGAGTAATTGAGCAAGCCCTAGCAAGCAGGCACTGAAGCAGAGGACTGCTCCCAGTGCCTGTCGTAGCCCCGCCCACTCTGTACAGTGGCCTGGAGTGTCCAGGGGGCGGGGGAGAAATCCCACTGGGCTCCCAGGAGCAGGACTGGGGAGCTCCGCCTCCCCTCCCTCTGAACCAGCGTGACTTATTCACCTTAAATTAAGTGTAGCATTACTCAGAAGTCTTCTCCCGGGCAGCCGGGCGCCAGCAGGCACAGGAAAAGGCAAGCTGAGCAGGGAGCCCAGCAGCGGCAGAACTGAAGATGATGCTGACGTTTGTTGGGTAAACCTTCAGATGGGGGGGTGACTTGTGAGAGATTTACATGCTTCAAAGTTCATTCCCCTTGCACTGGTTTGGAGCTGTTTCTCAGGCTAGCAGCCTACCTCACAGGGTTGGTGTGAGGACACAATTAGGAAAGTAGTGGGGAGAGAGCCATGTATGTTTTGTTGGGGGTGGGGGGTGTTTTGTGAGCTGGTGCAAAAAATCATTGTTTGGTCGTCGTGAAGGAGGGTGGCCACCTATGCCAGGGTGTGGGGGGGGGGGCGCCAAGCTCAGGTTTTGTCCTCGGGCTCCAGTTTGCCTAGATATGCCTCTGCAGATTAGCCTGTACACTCCCACACATGCCAGTTGGGTGACCTTGGGTTAGTCACAGCTTCTCGGAGCTCTCTCAGCCCCACCTACCTCACAGGGTGTTTGTTGTGAGGGGGGAAGGGCAAGGAGATTGTAAGCCCCTTTGAGTCTCCTGCAGGAGAGAAAGGGGGGATATAAATCCAAACTCTTCTTCTTCCCAAGTTCAATCCCCCGTATCTCCAATTAACAAGAAAACGTAGAAGACCTACATCCAAGTTCAGTAGTACCTTAGTCCCCTTCTGCACATGCAGAATAATGCACTTTCAATCCACTTTCAATGCGCTTTGGATTTGACTGTGCGAAAGAGCAAAATCCACTTGCAAACAATTGTGAAAGTGGATTGAAAGTGCATTATTCTGCATGTGCGGAAGGGACCTTAGAGACCAATAAGATTTTCAGAGTATAATCTTTCAGGAGTCAAAGTTCCTCTCATTTTCAAGGACCAGGTAGTAGGTGATAAGAAAAACGTCCTCTTGTGTCCCTGGACAGCCAGCAACGGTCAAAGGCCCTTTCCACACAAATCACCTAAAACATTTGCACAACATTTTCAATCACCCCTTTACCGTGATATTTGTATGTTCTCACCCCCCCCCCAGTGATTTGTGGCCTGCCGTGAGGGGTTTCCCCCCCTTTCTTGTGGAGTTACTGGTTGAATCAATGCCTCAGTACTTCTTGCTGCACTTCTCTACAGCTTGTATAATTGATGCTTTGAAGATTTGAACACCCCCCCCCCAATATATATATATATATCTTAAAAGCACACAGAAATGATGAATATAAACAGGTGAGGGGGAATGGAGTGAGCTCCGCAATGTGATAAAATAGCCCCGAGGAGGAAGCTCAGGGCTGGCACAGAGGCCCGTGAAATGTAGTAAATAGATCGCACAGCAAGTGAAAATGTTTTGGAACATTTCAGGCTAAAGAATTGTTTTTAAAGGGGATTCATTAAACATGATTTGAGGCTGGAAATACAACCTTTCCAAAATGTAAGGGGGGGGGGATGCAAAACTCCATGGAGGAAGCGTTTTATTTCTTGCCTCAAAACGTTTTACAGGTTTTAAAAACATTTTATTTCCTGCCTTTCCTGAACATTTGTTCAGAAAGGGCCAAAGCAGACAATAATGACTTTAATGATGAAGCAGTGCTCTTGATTCAGCAAAAGGCATATTTACAGGTGTTCATCATCATGCCTTCATATAGATCAGGGGTAGGGAACCTTTAACACTCAAAGAGCCATTTGGACCCATTTTCCACGGGAAAAGAAAACACTTGGAGCCGCAAATAATTTTTGACATTTAAAATAAAGACAACACTGTATATATTGGGTTTTTTTACCTTTTACTCCACTCATTCTGAGAAGCGCATGGATGCGCCCACCCTGCTGCCTGCAGAGTGGCCAAGGATGAAGCCGGCAGCTCAGCATCGCCGGCCGCCGGGAAAGCGCCCGCCCCGCTCTAACGGGGCGGGCGAGAGGGGAAGCCCGCAGGGTGGCCCAGCCGGCCACAGGCAGTTGGTGCGCCCGCCCTGCTGCCTGCAGGGCAGGCAAGGATGAAGCTGGCGGCTTGGCCTTGCCAACTGCCAGGAAAGCGCCCGCCCCGCTCAAACGGGGTGGGCGAGAGGGTAAGCCCGCAGCACAGCGCGACCCAGCCGGCCGCGGGCAATTGGTGTGCCCGCCCTGCTGCCTGCAGGGCGGGCAAGGATGAAGCCAGCGGCTCGGCTTTGCTGGCTGCTGGGAAAGTGCCCACCCCGCTCCCAATGGGGCGGGTGAGAGGGGAAGCCTGCAGCGCAGCCCAGCTGGCCGTGGGCAGTTGGTGCGCCTGCCCTGCTGCCTGCAGGGCGGGCAAGGATGGGGCTGGTGGCTCGGCTCATGGAGCCGCAGTGCAAGGGCAGAAGAGCCGCATGCGGCTCTCGAGCCGCAGGTTCCCTACCCCTGATATAGATTAATAGTGTGTCTGCAACTGGAATGTTGTGTATAGCTGTGGCTGTCTCATCTCAAAAAGGGACAGTTTGAAGCTGAAAAAGTACAGAAAAAGACAGCCAGGGATTTCCCAATGATGAAAGCTTAGTGTGTTTAGTGAGGTGGGGGGCGGGGGATGATTTTTTTTGCGGGGGAGAGAACCATGAGGAATTGGTGGAAGTATATGAGCATCACAACCAATATTACTAGAACACAGCTCTCCCAATGAAGTTGACCAGCAGTAGAACCAGGAGAAAGAAAACAATTTTTTCTACATACAAATTTACTCAAAGCATCCATCGCCACAAGATATAACAAGGGCCACTATCTAGAACCATTTCCTAAACTGGCTGAGACAAATTCATCAAGGATAGCTCCATGAACGGCTATTAGTCATGAAAGTATCAAGTCTGGGCATGATTAGATTGCTGCAGTTCCACCGCATTTAATGAAGGCTTTTGGCCTTCACCAGTTAGTCCCCCTCCACTCCTAGGGATTGAGGATGACAATATTCGTTCAACATTGGCGAACTATAACAGAGAAGAAAATAAGAAGACGACTATGGATTTATACCCTGCCTTTCTCTCCTGTAAGGAGTTTCAAAGCGGTTCGCAAACTCCTTCCTCTCCCCACAACCGACACCTTGTCAGGTAGGTGGAGCTGAGAGAGTTCTGAGAGAACTGTGACTGGCTCAAGATCACCCAGCGGGCTTCACGTGGAGGAGGGGAGAACCAAATCCAGTTCCCCAGATTAGAGTCCACCGGCTGTTAACCACTACACCCAGGAACACACACAGAGATTTGGTAGACCAAATCGCCAATATTGCGCATGCAGTGAAAACAATTTAAATCAATCATGCCATTCAAGAGAAGGCCGGCAGAGAAGATCTCCTGAACTTTAGGAAAGTCACAGGACTTGTCTTCTAAACTGCACAGAAATCCTTTTTCCCCCTTAATGGAAAAGGGGAGATGTTTACCCATGTTTGGTGGGGCAGGGGGAAGTGGATGAAAAAAAACCTGAACTGAGTTGGCCTGCTTTGTCAGAAATTCTCTGGAATGGGGTTCAATCCAATGAATGGTCTGAGGGAGGGGATACCATCAGTGGTAGGATCCAGAAATTTTAGTAACAGGTTCCCATGGTGGTGGGATTCAAACTGTGGCATAGCACCAATGGGGCTGGGCGGGGCACGATGGGGGCGTGGTTGGGCATTCCGGGGGCGGGGCATTCCTGGGCGGGGCTGTGGCAAGGAAGCAGCCACTGCACCGGTCCTTGGGTGGGAGACGAATGCACGCAAGCGCAGGCTGCCACACACGCCGGTGCACCTCCTGCTAGACTGCTTCAAGTTCTGCGCGCTACTGCTGAGAGGAGGGGCGTCACTAAGGCAAAAATCACGTGGCAAAATCACCAATTAGTAACCCCCTCTCGGCACACACAAATAATTAGTAACCTACTCTCGGGAACCTGTGAGAACCTGCTGGATCCCACCTCTGGATACCATGATCAGATTTCTCAGGGAAGGGAACCTCCACATTCAAGTGCAGCATACCTGTTAGTAGGGCCAGAAAACCAAGGATGGCTATCACTGCCGTGCTCTGTTTTGTGTAGTCTTGGAGGCTGTGGTGGGAATAGAATGCAGATCTTGAAGGATCCGTCGGGGCTTTTCTACTGCTCTGCAAGAGAGTTTCTAACTATCTCGGGAGAACTCAAGAAAATTCACAGGTCATCTGATCAATGGGCCCGCATGTTGAAACTGAGTATCTGCAGCATTCCCGGGGGCTAAATCCACCCTTCAAAAAACCGGTCTCTTGTTTCCTCCTCCTTATTCCTTAAATGGATGTTATGTTCTTAAGGGCCCGGCATAAGGCGCAAAGCCCCGTTTGCCCGTAATAAGCATTGATGTTATGTTAATGGCTTAAAGAAAATCACTCACTTTCTCGTGTTATAATGATTGGGGGAAAGTAAACCAAGTGTCATCTTTTCCTAACTTTATCGTAAATCCATACAACTATCACAAGCTACAAATGCTGTTGGTGTTACAGACCATTCGGATGCAAATAGCAAACTCAGAGGACCTATCTCCTGCTGTCACTTGGGATTCCGGGCCTAGGACAGTGATGGCGAACCTTTCCGAGACTGAGTGCCCAAATTGCAACCCCAAACCCACATATTTATCGCAAAGTGCCAACACAGCAATTTAACCTGAATACTGAGGTTTTAGTTTAGAAAAAACGGGTTGGCTCCGAGGCGTGCGTTACTCGGGAGTAAGCTTGGTGGTAGTCGGTGGCTTCATTGCCAGCAACCGAGCTTACTTCCAGGTAAAGGATCGCACCTTAGTTCTTCGCATGAAAATCAGTGGGGTTTAACAGTGCTTAACAGGGTTACCTACACTGCTTCCTCAAAACTAGGTCTTAAGTTTAATGCTAATAATCGAGCCCAGCAGCCCAGGCCAGCCTAGATGTGGGGGGGGGGGGCAACTCTGCGCGTGCCCACAGAGAGGGCTCTGAGTGCCACCTCTGGCACCTGTGCCATAGGTTCGCCACCACTGGCCTAGGATTCTGTCATTAACCAAGGCTGAGCCTGAGTCTATACCACAATTCCCCTGCACTGCATCTAGCTGGGAAATGAGACTTCTTCGGGATGAATAGAACTCGATCCAGCAACGCTCACTGCTTGGACAACCGCACACCAGTTTCAAAGCCATACCGATCTCCTGGCAAGACAGGCCATTCTGGGAAGATATATCCCGCAGCCTGCCCCCCTCTGTCTTTATGCACAGAAGAGTGGTAGCAAGTTCCCCCCAGTTTTCCACACAGGAATAGGTGGGCCTTGAGCAGATGATGGGCCCTCCCCTTCCTCTTCCCCCCGGGGTGGGTGGGCCTGGACCAGATGCAAACATGGGGTCGCTACCACAGGATGTCATCACATTGCAGCATTTGCTCAACAGACATCTAAAATTCGCATTCAATCTGCTTTAACAGTTGTTTGCAACTGGATTGTGCCATTTGACACAGTAAAATCCAGCAAAAAAGTGGATTGACTGTGCAGTATTCAGCATATCTGAAATCACCCAAAAGGTGCTTATGGGGTGGTTTGCCACTGCTTTCCCCAGTCATCAACACTTTGCCCCTATCAAGGTGGGTATTCATTTGTAAGAATGGAAAACTGAATCGACCTTGAGTCAGCCACCTGAAACCAACTTCTGCTGGGATTGAACTCGGGTCGTGAGCAGAGCTTGACTGCAGGACTGCAGGTTGACACTTGGTGCAAAGGAGCTCTTGTATGTGTAACCTCTATCTGTGGGCTCTGTGGGGCAGAACTTGGAATGAGTTTGCAACAACAAATTTTAAAAAACAAAATGGTTTACTTTCTTAACATATAACATATAACATATAACATCAACGTTTAATATCACACTTCAAGGTCCTGTTCAGGTTGCATTTTCAAGTCCTTTTATTTACAGTCTACTGATACTGCCAAGTCCAATTCTTCTTTGCAAGTGGGTTGGCTCCTGAAGACTCCAAGGGCTTGATGAACAGGATTCAACATGATGAAGGTTTCCAGGAGAACTCTCACCCATTACAAACATAAAAAGAAACCCTGAAACAATAAACTCCAACATTTACAACATAGCAAAAATAAACAACTACCTTCCCACTAGTTCCCAACAACATTGCAGTTACCTTAACAAGGTGTTAAAGGCTTTTACAAATCAAGGTCCGAGTCTGGTAGCCTTGTCTCCTCCAAACTACATGAGCTCTGCAGCTTTGAGTCTCCACCCCTTTCTGGGTCATCCCATTCTGAGCATGGGGGTTACATATGTACGCTGGACTACTGAAAAATCTGCTCCCCCCCTTGTCTCAATTTAAAACAAACTTTTGTAACATCTGGCCTGATGTTCTGGGGAACTGGAAAATGCATGCACACCTTTGTGTCGTGAGGATTGTGGATTATGTGCATTATGGTTGTGGCGGGGTTTCAAGGCTGCGTAGCCGTGGTCTGGTAGATCTTGTCCCTAACGTTTCGCCTGTATCTGTGGCCAGCATCTTCAGAGGTGTATCACAGAGAGAAGTCTGTTATACACTATGTCCAGGCAGAACTTCCCATTTCCCCCAAATTTCCCGATGCCTTTCAGGGATATCACACTTTCTGAATTGTTGATCTAGGCTTAGACATTAATAATCAATCATCATCATCAACATGAGAAAGTCACTGAATACCATGATTTGAAAATCAAGATTCAGCGACCGTGGTGTCTCCCAGGGCGCCATTCTGAAAACACTAGGGTGGCCCTTAAAACATCTTCTAATCAACAAAATCGACCTCGGTCAGATTCAGAAGACAGCCCTGCTGGGATCCGTACGAATACTGTGCCGATACATGGCAACGTCCCAGGCCTCTGGGTGAGTCTTGAGTTGTAATAAGGCCTACAACAACCGGCTTAAAGAACTTGCAGCTGTGATATTAAACAAAGTTAAATAATAATAAACAATGAAATATGTATTCCACTATGTAACAAAGGGGTTAAGCCAGGTGCCTCTAGTGGAACAGGCAAAGACTATATTTAGCCACCCAGAGTTTGCCCTAATTTTAAACAGATTCTGCACACCTGTGATTTCCTTGGCAAAGAAAGAGATTCCAGATTCTCCAGTGATAAGACAAACACAGTCCTTTAGGCTGCTGTCCTGAGCATATTTATTTGCAGTAAAAGTTTGTATCAGGACAGATGCCACTTGCCAAACTGAGAGGGACTATCTGCCAGTTGCTTGGGAGAAAGTTGGGTATCTGAACATTTGCAATCCATTAAATGAATGCATTTCTGCAGAAAAGATGGAGTGATTGGAAGCAGCTGTTTGAATTTGGATCGGGGTTCGAAACAATTTAGAAGAAGAAGAGGAGTTTGGATTTATACTCCGCCTTTCTCTCAAGGTGACTTACAAGCTCCTTTCCCTTCCTCTCCCCACAACAGACACCTTGTGAGGCAGGAGGGGCTGAGAGAGTTCCGAAGAACTGTGACTAGCCCAAGGTCACCCAGCAGGAATGTAGGAGTGCGGAAACACATCTGGTTCACCAGATAAGCCTCTGCCACTCAAGCGGTATCAAACCCGGTTCTCCAGATTAGAATCCACCTGCTCTTAACCACTACACCACGCTGACTCCCAAGAGGAAGCCAAAGCCCTTGTTTGAGAGGAAAACAAAGGGAGGTGAGCCATAGGCTGGTTTGGAGCAGGGGTAGGGGCGCTCTCTTGACTCTCTCCAGATGTTCAGGAACTACAATTCCCATCAGCCCCTGCCAGCATGGCCAATTGGGCCATGCTGACAGGGGCTGATGGGAATCGTAGTTCCTGAACATCTGGAGAGCCACAGGTTCCCCACCCCTGGTTTGGATGCTATGACATCATTTCCCCTCACACTTCTTCTGTAGGCTCCTGGAGGGGCTTTCCTCCACTGTAGCACTTGCTTCCTCTGCTGCTAACCCCCCTGGGCACATACACAAGATCAGTGTTTTTTAAAGAGTCTTTACACACACACAGATTCTAGCAGCAGAAGAGGAAAATCTTTGCAATGGATGGAGAATCAGTGAGGGGAATGATGTCATAAGATCCAAGCCTGCATGTTCCCAGGATTGCCTCATGGCACATGACAGGATACTGGGGGGGGGGGGGCAGGAGAATGGGGTGCTGTTGCATCACTGTGTTGGGAGAAGACATTTAGGTGCCAACCTGGAAATAGCATCAATACCATCAATGTCATGATACTCTATAGTTGTAGCGCTGCTTGAGCATGAATTGATAAAAGCTGGTTAAGAGCTTGTGGACTCTAATCTGGAGAACCAGATTTGTTTCCCCACTCTTACATTCCTGCTGGGTGACTTTGGGCTGGTCACAGTTCTTTCTGAACTCTCTCAGCCCCACCTACCTCACAAAGTGTCTTTTGTGAGTAGAGGAAGGCAAAAGGAATTCATAAGCTGCCTTGAGAAGTCTTACCAGAGACGATGACGACGACTTCTTCTTCTTCTTCTTCTTCTTCTTCTTCTTCTTCTTCTTCTTCTTCTTCTTCTTCTTCTTCTTCTTCTTCTTCTTCTTCTTCTTCTTCTATGATTCTCCAGAAACTCTATAGTTTCCAGAAACTCTATGGTTTCCAGGATGAACCCTGGAGTAATGCCATGCTTTAGATGCAGCACTCAAGAACTCACTCTTCATTGACATTTGTTGTGTAAGACTTATGGACACCATTCTTGAGTGCATAAAGGGACAGGTATTATTGCAATGACTCAACCAATAAACTAAGCTGGTTCCACACGTTCTGGGGGCACAGACACCGCCCACCCCAAGAATTAAGCAATACTATCCACAACAATAACATTATTTTACTCATTATTTAGATGGAACACTGTACACAACTGCCAGGCAATATCAGGATCCAGTAAGATATGATGGGACTCTGACCCTTGTTATTTCTTCTGGGATGCCATTCTAGTTCCACAACCATATTTTGGATAAAAGTACATCTATTTATTTATTTTGCTTTTATTTGTAGCTCACTTTTCTCAATGAGATTCAAGGTGGATTACACAGTGTGGATCAATACAGTTAGTTGGATTAGACATCTAATAAGCAGTATAATAGGGTTAGGATTACAGAAATCATAAGATAGAAACATTACACAAGGTATTCTGTAAGTATTCATTCATTCATTCATTCATTCATTTCAATTTATATGCCGCCCTCCCCACAAGGGCTCAGGGTGGCTTACAGTAATAAGTAACATATAAAATTCAATCGAATAAACAATTAAAACCGTTATAATAGTTAAAATCCAATCTCATCTAATTAAAATACATTTTAAATTTAAAATCAACCAAAACTTTAAAAAACTTCAAAACAGAGTTAAAATAAAAACTGGCAATAGATGCCATTTAAAGCAAATAGTGATTAAGGGTTTAGGGCTGGCAACAAGTATAATTGAGGATAAAAACAGTTACAATTTCAATTTCGATCCTCAACCAAAAATCCCGGCACGACAACTCTGCCTTACAGGCCCCGAGGAATTACATCAAATCCCACAGGGCCCCGATGTCAGGTGGCAGAGCATTCCACCAGGTAGGGGTCAGGGCCGAAACAGCCTTGGCCCTGGTTGAGGCCAATCTGACAATAGTAGGAAATGCATACAGCAAATTGAGATGGTCACCTTTGTAAACTGGGACGGGCGGGTAGGTGGGTGGCCACGCGTGCATGTGCGCACAGCCACAGGGGCGCTTTTGCCTTCTGGGAGCACTCCCGTTTCCATGTAACAGGGCGGGAGGCGGGAGCATCCCAGAAGGCATTGCTCCTGCGTCTGCTTGCGCGCGGGAGGCTGCCACACTGCCTTGCGCTCCAGAAGGCAGTGCGGCAGCCTTCCAAAAATCAGGACACTTCAAAAAACCCGTGGGATGCAGGACAAATTGTTTTAAGGCAGGACTGTCCCGCCAAAAGCGGGACGTCTGGTCAGCTTAGTATACCTGTGATATACAGTGGCATAGACAGTGTAAATCTCTTTATTAAAAGATCTTCCCGAACCACTCTGTTATAATATAGCCATATTACATTTATAAAAATTCCCTCCTGAATTAATTTTCAAGTATAGTCCCACTTCTAAAAAAATCATAAGAGGAAACCTCCCAGGACTATTATGTGGTTTTCTGAAAACCCGATTGCAGTTAAACATGAAAAGTGTGTGTGTGCGTGGGGGGGGGGGGGGAAAAAATTGGGAAAAAAACACAAAAGTAAACAAATATGTAGAAACGGCAACAACAACAAAATTACAAGTGGCAACTGGGGTGTCTATAGCACCCCAGAAATGGCATCCAACATCAACACAGTAGCAATAAGAAAAAGAAGAGAGGAGTTTGGATTTATATTCCCCCTTTCTCTCCTGTAAGGAGACTCAAAAGGGCTTACAATCTCCTTGCCCTTCCCCCCTCACAACAAACACCCTGTGAGATGGCTGGGGCTGAGAGAGTTCAGAAGAACTGTGACTAGCCCAAGGTCACCCAGCTGGCATCTGTCGGAGTGCACAAGCTAATCTAGTTCCCCAGATAAGTCTCCACAGCTCAGGCGTCAGAGCGGGGGATCAAACCCAGTTCTTCAGATTAGAGTTCACCTGCTCTTAACCACTATACCACACTGGCGGCTCATTCTCTTCTTCTTCTTCTATGGCGAGATAAATAAGATAAATGAAGTTTCTCAAATAAGTCTGAACTGGCCCTCACTCAAATAGAGATTCTTGTTCCGAATGGCTGCATGGCTTAAAGCACCACCAGAAAACCAAACCACCACATACAAAGCAGAAGACTCTCAGAGAAGACTAATAAATGACCCTGTTCAGTGGTGGGATTCAAATAATTTAACTGCTGGTTGTTTTATATATATATATAAACCTTTATTAGGCATAGAATCCATATAACAGCCAACATTGTCCAAACAAGTATCCCATACATGAGAACCATCACAGGTAATCATTTCTATAAGGTAATTTCTATAAGGAACCTAACTACAAAAGTTAAAATCTCAGAGGTGGAATTGTTAAGTAGAAACGTAATCTTCCCCACAGCAGAGTATTCATTAAAGATTACAGGACAAAGAGCAAAAAGTCTGGTCCTAGATCCCTCGTATTTGGGGCAGTCGAGCAATATATGTTCCATGGTTTGAATCGCTGTGATACAATGAGGACATTTCCGCTCTTGCAGGTCGATTTTTCGGAACCTTCCTTGTAACATAGAGCAAGGGAAGGAGTCACAACGAGCCCTAGTGATTATCCATCTATGCTTGGGCTCCTGAAGTAAACTCAAATAATCTGCCATGTGATTGATTTTTAATTTGATGTTAAAAAAGAGGGGGGAGCAATTGCTTCTCGCCTCGTCCTGCAGAACTTGAAACTCTTGATCTAGCCAAATAAGCATTTTAATTTGACTGAAGAAGATTTCCAAGAAGCAGGCAGCATTTGCAAGGCTTCCCAGGAAAATCCCAGGGAAAGCATTTTAGTTTCCTGCCCACGCCACCACTTGGAGATTTCATGAAGCTGGGGGAGGATAAGATAGATAAGACTGTCAGTATCTGAGTTAAAGCACAGGTGGACCCAAAACTTCAAGGTAACCAGCTGCTGGTTGTTTACAAGCACCATTTTAACAACCGGTTCTGCCGAAGTGGTGCGAACCTGCTGAATCCCACCACTGACCCTCTTTTAATCCAATGTTTGGATTTGTTCTATATTTACTGAAATAAGAGCATAATGTCCGTACCCTCCAGTAACCCAAACGCCACTGTGGACGCTCTTAGAAAATACCATCTGGTTGCTGATTAATGATATCTCTCTCCTACTTTATTTGGCGGGGGGTGGGGGGGAACACACACACAAACACACATGCCCCTAAGGAAAGGTTAATTTCAGAAAGAGAGAAACTGCGGTTACGGTTAGAAAAGCCAGGAGAGTCTCTTGGAGTTATTCTCTTGCAACAATTTTGGAATGCAGGCCACATTACAGACATTACAGACAAAAGCTATCAATTAAACGCAGTTTTATTTCAGAGCCTATATCTCAGAAAACACTTTTTCAAACGCGTCTGACCATCATCTGCAGCTATTGGGATCTTGGGCTCCCTTGCCTGGCCCTGGTTAACCTTTCTATTTTATCTATTGGTCCACTCTCCCCACTGCACCAGCAGTAGCCTATTTGCAAAGAAAGTGCTGCAAACAGGATATTATATTCTATCTACCGAAATAAGGGGGAAAAAAACCCTCTTGTACAGAGTAATGGAGCATAGGCACCAGCAGGGGACATTGGAAATGAGACACTGTGGTGGGGGTGTAACCCCTATGTTCAGAATGGGTTGACCCAGAAAGGGGTGGAGACTCAAAGCAGCAGAAGGCTGCAAAAACTGGTGAAGTTGGAGGAAGCAAGGCTACCAGGCTGGGACCTTGATTTAATTCTTTATAAGCTTTAACACCTTGTTTAAGGTAACTGCAAAGTTGTTGGGAACTAGTGGGAAGGGAGTTGTTTATTTTTGCTATATTGTAGATGTTAGAATTTATTGTTTAAGGGCTTGCTGTGGATGTAATTGATGGGGAGTTAAGTTTGGGGACCTTCATCATCTTGGATCCCCATTCACCAAGCCTCAGAAGTCTTCATAAACCAACCACCAGCAGGAAAAAAATTGGACTTGGCATTTATCAAGTAGATTGTCCAAGATAAGGACGTGAAGTGCAACCTAGAAGGACTGTAAATTGTTAATGTTAAATGTTAATGTTAAAAGTGTTATTTGTTAAAGAAGTAAACCATTTTGTTTTAAAATTTAGTTCTTTGCAACTCCTTCCAGGTTCTGCCCCACAGAACCCACAGTTAGAGGTTACAGGGGCAGTGGTGGGATTCAAATAATTTAACCACCGGTTCCGGTGGTGAGATTCAAATAATTTAACAACTAGTTGTTTACAAGTACCAATTTAACAACCGGTTCTGCCGAAGTGGTACGAACCTGCTGAATCCCACCACTAGGTGGGGCTGAAGGGAAGCACCAAGTGAACAGTATGACACCACTTCCTTGTTGAACACAGAAGTGATGTCACACCACTCTAGGATTCAGCAGAAACTTAGTCCCTTTAGTGGAGATTGGTGTCTCTTCCAAGTTTACCCTGGAAATGATGTCATACCATTAATGTGATAGTAGATTTTTTTTCTCCCCCATTTTTCACCTCTGGCCAACTTACCAAGCAGCAGAAGAAGAGTTTGGATTTATAGCCCACCTTTCTCTCCTGTAAGGAGACTCAAGGTGGCTTACAAGCCCCTTTCCCTTCCTCTTTCCACAACAGACACCTTGTGAGGTAGGTGGGGCTTGGGGGAGTTCTGAAGAACCAGCAAAAATGTAGGAGTGCAAAAACACATCTGGCTCACCAGATAAGCCTCTGCCACTCAAGTGGAGCAGTGGGGAATCAAACCCGGTTCTCCAGATTAGAATCCACCTGCTCTGAACCACTACACCACACTGGCTCTCACTGACAGAGGTCCAGGAGGCGACTGATATAGGGAAAGATCTGGTAAACCCCTAACTACTCTGAGTTGAAGAAGGGCAAGGTGATACTTTACAATGCAGCAGATACCTCACAATACTGCCTGTGCTGTTTCTGAAGACCCGGATTGTAAGATACTGATTGTAACCAGGTATAATTGTGCCGTGCAGAAACAGCCCAGGAGTTTCTCAATCTGGGCTGTCAACGCTACTAAAATGGTTGCTCTAAGAATGAACTAGGAAAGGAAACCATCATGAACAATGAGTTTAGTTCCTTACATGAACAGAAGGAGAAAAATAAAATAGGTTTATCTCTCCACCACACTGTATCATCCTGATTTTTTGGCCTGATTCCTTTTTCAAAATGCGTGGCTTCCTAATTCTTGTCCACCACGTAACTCCCTTTGCCAAAAGAGGGGACTACAGCAACCAGACAAGACATCTGATGTTCTACAGGGGACATCCCACCCTGTGAGAGAAACAGATTTTTCCAGCAGAGCGAAAGCAACTGCCCGACCATACGTTCCTCCTGTTTTGCTCACAGCTGCCGTTGACACAGATCGCCGGAAGGGGCTATCAGTAAAAGCTAAAGATGGTTAAAGACATTAAAATTATACGACGTGAGCGCCATTGAAGCCAGGCGCATGATCGGAGAGAAAGACGCATTGTGATGCATCGGGCAAAAGGAGAGTTTCTGCTGACGTGACATATTGCAGCTCTCCGGTCAAAGATGTTTTCAACGGGCCATGAAAAATATATAACCTGACAAGCTGCGCAGAGGTAGAGGCTTCTATTGCCGCAACATATGTACAAGTTGCAGGATGCAAACCTGGGGAGAATGCGCCTTCTCCATTCAGATGGTATTGACTTCCTTGTTTGGAAAAGCAAGGGGGGAAATTTCTGGTTAGCGTAACGGGCCGTTTCGTCTTCCTGGCTGAATTGCGGCTCCTACGGGAGTGTTCATCACCGAATGTGATGATAAAGCTGATCATGTGAGCGATCGTCTCAGCCTTTGACTTCTCCTATTCCCAGCACTGGTCTGAACCTTCCTCCCGCATCTTGGGACTGCCGACTCTGCCGAGGGCTTCGGGGTGCCTTCATGGGTTCCATTAGGCTAAATAATAAATATCCCACTTAGAAGGAGGCTGTAAATCTTGCCACAAGGCCAGGAGAATTTGCATTTTTGCACTGGGCGATACTGGGGCTTGGGGAAGTCTATAATTTACTTGTGGCAGCAGAAAATGGACTCCCTGCTAACCAAATGCTTTAATAAGGCACTTGGTTATTTGTTATGTATCAGATGTGATGGACCACAGAGTGGGTGAGGTTATGATAGCTTTCCAGCAAGATGATGGAGCGCAGAAAGCCCTAAAGACGGGGCACTGTAGTAGAGTTTCTGTCTCCTGTGGCGTATTGGCAATTTTTTTCCCCAAAGAGTGTATCACGGATGTGTGATTCGCACAGACATTTCTGAGATGGAGTTTTATACAGTGGGACATCCCCAGGTTAGGACCACTGAGCCCCCCACAGGGATTCCCCACACCTTGTGCCCTTTGCCAGCTGTCATTCTCAGTGGTGGCAGGAGAAAAAAATTTTTGCAAGCTGCAACGTCATGTCACGTCTGGTAAAAAAAACCTGTAAGTAATAAAGGTAGCTCTGGAGATTGCTGGGAACTCTGTGGTAAAACCTTAGGATTTCTGGAAAGTCTATAGTAAAACGATTTAAAGCTCTCTTATATGATTAGTGAATTGAAATCTAAAAGTAACTTAACATTAAGTGGTATAAAGATGAGGATTAACTCTTTTTTCTTATGTTTCCATTTGACTCACTAACGTTATGTTAAAACTTAGAATAGAGTAGACTGAAAAAGTAAGACATGTAATAATCACGTAAGAGAATGCTGAAAGGCAGTTAGCTTTTTGAAGTGTTAGATAAACTATAGACCCAAGGTTGAAGGAGAAGTCATCAAAATTTTCCCCTCTTCTTTTACTTCAACTCTTTATCTTTCTCCAGAAACTTATCCCCCTCCCTCTTTCTTTTTCAACATTCAAAGCTGAAAGATAATAAGTTAAAGGAATTGATTTAACATAGGTATTGTCTTGTAAATAATAGCTGGAACATGATATAATGAATTATTATTCATGTTAGTATCACTTACTACCTATCGACTTATCGCTTTCTCCTTTTCCTTTTTGTAACTTCTTTTAAAAGTTTTTCAATAAAGCTTAAAAAGAAAGAAAGTCTATGGTAAAACTATAGAGTTTCTGGCAATCTTTGGAGCTTCCACCAGAAACACTATGGTTTACCATAGAGTTTCCAATAATCCTACCCTAGAGTTTCTGGCAATCCCTAAGGCTACCACCAGAACTGTTGTGACTTACCATAGAGTTTCCAGCAACCCTGCTCAGAGTTTCTGGCAATCCACTCAAAACACTATGGTTTACTATAGCGTTTCCAGCATTTCCTCCAGTCGCTAGAATGTCCTATGTCACTTCCAATTTTTTACTGGTCGTGATGTGACCCCATAGACTGCATCTTACCTCCACCCTCATATCCTTAGCACAGTCCTGCTGTGCCAACTCTACCCCAGGTACGGTTGGGTGGCAGTCTCACAGAGGGACAGCAGATCTGGGTCCAGTCAGTTTCTGGACAGGTGACTTCCAGGTTTGGGGTCCACAATGAAAGAAAGATATGTCAAGCCACTGATAAATAAATCAAAATTCTATCGCTTCCCAGACCAATTTCCCACCATGTTGGGGGAAGACGTCAGAGGAGAAGCAGATCAAGGGTCCAGAACAAAGTAAGAACATCTGAGCTGTAGAAAACATCCTGAAGTTCATGTCAGGGTCCAGTTGTTGTGTGCTCTGGGCATCCTGTGTCCATCCCTTTGAGTTCCATGACAGAAGGTGGGAATCGAAAACTATTGGCTCGAGTCCTCCTATCATTTTGATCAGCAGAGTTTGAAACATTCCATCAACCAGAGGAATCTTCCTGAGATGGAAGTAGCTCTTCCACTGGAAGAAAGAAGAAAAAGAAGAATTTGGATTTATACCCCTTCTTTCGTTCCTGTAAGGGGACTCAAGGTGGCTTACAAGCTCCTTTCCCTTCCTCTCCCCATAACAGACACCTTGTGAGGCAGGTGGGGCTGAGAAAGTTCTGAGAGAACTGCGTCTATCCCAAGGTCACCCAGCAGGAATGTAAGTTTGCAGAAACACATCTGGTTCACCAGATAAGCCTCCGCCACTCAAAATCTAATCTGACAATAGTAAAATTACAATAGAACCCCATCATAACCCCACAACATCTAAAATCCCAAACACCCACCCCACCCACCAACAAAAAGGTGAGGGGTGTACGAACACCTCGGGAAACCCACTCCCAGTGCGGGGAGTCAGCCAATAGCCCAGGTGAAGAGGATGGTCTTTGCAGTGTACCGAAACTCCAAGAGAATCGGCGCCTGGTGAACCTCTGGAGGTAGGGCATTCCACAGTGTAGGGGCCACTACAGAGAAGGCTACCCCCATCCTTTCACCTCCTAAAGGACCAGGACAGCCAGGTGGACTTCCCCTTCTGATATCCCCGAGATGGATGCACTCTCTCTTGCCATGGCTGCCAAGTGACCCCCAGTGTCCAATACTGGTATGAATGATGACACCAATGGTCCATGTTGGGCCTGCTGGTCAGTCCACATCTGGACAGCTATCTCAAGATGTCTGCACAAAGAGTGGTGGCTTTTTTCCAGCAGCGGTGGCCTCATCTTTTCCAATACACCACTATCATGTTCACAGCCCTCATCACATGGCAGATCATAGAATCATATAGTTGGAAGATACTCCAAGAGCCATCAAGTCCAACCCCCTGCCATGCAGGAACACCCAATCAAAGCACTCCTGACAGATGGCCATCCAGCTTCTCTTTAAAAACTTCCAGAGAAGGAGACTCCACCACACTCCAAGGTAGTGCATTCCACTGTCGAACAGCCCTGACAGTCAGGCAGTTTTTCCTGATGTTTGGATGGAATCTCTTTTCCTTCACCTTGAACCCATGACTCCTTGTCTTGACCTCTGGAGCAGCAGAAAACAAGCTTGCTCCCTGACCAACATGACATCCCTTCAAATATCTAAACATGGCTATCATGTCACATAGTCAGACCTGCTGGAGATGTTCTTCAGAAGGTCTGACTATGGGGCAGGAATGATAATTTCCCAGTCCTAGTGAATTTGGTTTTTTGGTTTTTCAGACTAACCCAGGGAATGACAAATAACAATGTACTTCACACATTAAGGTTGAATCCCCACTTGAAATTTGCACGCAGATCCAAATCTGTTCGTTGTGAAACCGTGTCCTCTTCATCGGAGTTTCTCCCTCCCCACCGCAGCGAGCACACAGCAGACACACCCAGTTGCAGAACTCTTAGCAATCCCCACTACCAGGCGAGCTCGCTTCGCCAGTCTCCCCTGATTGGCCGGTGTGCCTTGATGGGGCAAGACCTTTTCCCACTGCGGAAATGTACATTGTAGGGGCACGATCAAAAAACCAGCATGTAAAAGTTTAACGTTTAACTGTTTAACTGTGCAAACAGTTAATCGTTACCTGTGTAAACCATTAATGATTCAAAGTTACACGTTTGATTGTTTAATGTTCGCATTCCCTTCTGCTGGCCCATCGCAAAAGCGGAAACGAAACCAAGGAAAGCTGCGCGCGCATCACAGCGCTGATTGGTTGCCCAAATTCCACGTCACACTCCAGGGCAGGAAACGAGTCAGGGTTTCAACCCTCATCCCTCCCCTCGGATCAGCTCTGAACTGTGTTAATGGGGTCTATGCCACTTGCAACCAGGTCCTGCTGGAATGCGGATTAACGGGGAGAACGAGCGCCAGAAACGGAATCTGCCACGCAAGTAATGGGGAGGTCATCCCTCAAACCTGGTAAGTTTGTGTTCTGAAACCTGGCTAAGACGCTAGTGGGGATTCGACCTAAGTGTGCTTGCAGAAGGACACTTATATAACACCAGGGCTTCCATTAGCATATTGTGAATGGGAGACCTGTATGCTCAGGAAAATGCTCTGGGAGCCCTGACTGAACCCGGCTTCCCAGTGTATGCCCACTGCATGTTTCAGGACAAACATAGGTCATTCATGTATTGTCGAAGGAAACCACACAGCACCCATAGGTCATTCATATTTTATATGTTTATGGCTGATGCTACTGCAGCAAGCACAGTTGCAGTGGAAGGCAGAAAAAGCTCTTGGGAAGTATGGTGGCTGATACAGGCCAATCTTGTCAGAGCTCAGAAGCTAAGCGGAATGAGTAAACCACAGACAATTAAAGCTGGAAGGTACCCCAAAGGTCATCAGATCACCTCTCAATCCTCTCCTCCCCAGTTCTGGGATGAGAGATCACCAAAGAAGGCTCTGTAGAGGAAGGCAGTGCTTCTCACCTGCCTTCAAAATTGCTTGCTAGGGTCACCATCAGTTAGTTGTGACTTGATAGCACTTATGTGTGTGTATCTAGAAAAAGTTCTTAGCCTATCAGGTTGCACTGGAAGATGTGTTCGCACTCTAAATTTCCAGAAAAGAAATCTTGGGAAGATTTCCCTGCATCAAAAATGGTTCAGCGGGGAGAAACTGGATTTGATTCCCCACTCCTCCACATGAGCGGCAGACTCCAAACTGGTGAACTGGAATTTTTCCCCTGCTCCTACACATGAAGCCTGCTTCCGAACTCTCTCTGCCCCACCCACCTCACAAGGTGTCTGTTGTGGAGAGAGAAAGCAAAGGAGTTTGTAAGCCACTTTGAGACACCTTACAGGAGAGAGGAAGAATATAAATCCAAACTCACTCACTCACTCACTCACTCTTCTCCACTACCACCACCACCACCACCACCTCCTCCTCCTCCTCCTCCTCCTCCTCCTCCTCCTTCTTCTTCTTCTTCTTCTTCTTCTTCTTCTTCTTCTTCTTCTTCTTCTTCTTCTTCTTCTTCTTCTTCTTCTTCTTCTTCTTCTTCTTCTTCTTCTTCTACTCCCCCCCCCCCGATTCTTCTGTAAATCCACCTGCACACATGCAGGACCCTAAGGGATAGAATGGGAAGCAATACAGGAGATTGTGGGTCACATTTTGTTCTCACCACAACCTTGTGTGGTAGTTTAAGTTAAGAAAGGAAAAGTAACAAAAGGTCATGCCATCAGCTTCATGGCAATGTGAGGACTTGAACTCACATCTTGCAGATCTTAGTCTGGCATGCTAACCCCTGTGCCATGTAGACTCTCTGATGATCTCAAAGGCACTTAGGTTGGGCTAGCACTAAAACACAGTTTGGTAACTGCTGCTGCTATTACCAGAATTATCCTTGATAAAGCCAAAGGACATCTTCACTTTGGCCCCTTTCGCCCATGCAGAATAATGCACTTTCAATCCACTTTCAAGCTGGGTTTTATTGTGCGGAATAGCAAAATCCACTTTCAAACAGTTGTGAAAGTGGAATGAATGTACATTATTCTGCATGTGCGGAAGGGGTCTCTGAGTGACTTGGAGTTTGGCATTACAAGACTTTTGTGGCAAGAATGGCAAGAGAAAGAAACACAACTAGTAAGCAAGAGCTCATCTTCATCCATCTAAGTTCCACCTCTGAATTACAGACACAGGGAAACACAAACCCCAGTTTTTAAGCATCACTTATGCAAACGGCTTCCGCACATTCACAGGGTTTATTATTGCCGCAGTTGAAGACAATCAAACACCAACTTTCATAAAAATCAACTGCTAGAACTCCCTTTGTCTAATGTGGCGGGGGGGAGGGGCTCACCAAACAAACATCTTGTACATTTTAGTGCTTTTGTCATTTTGGATTTAAAGGGCGGAACAGAACAGGATGTTTCCTATAAAAATAAAACAAATGTTAAGGCTGTTGGCAGCAACTGCCGGGGAAAGGGGATGCAGAATGTGCGGGATTTCAGGATAGGTTTTAAAAGTGAAATTAAAAGTCGTTATCTAGGGTTGTCATCCTGTATTTAAAAAACAAAAAGTCCCCGCCACCCTCTCCTTACTATTTCGTGGTGCTCAAGTGTCTCTACGAATCAGCAACCGCTCACCCACCTCTGCACACCAGAGATACCAACTCTGTTTCTGTTTATTTTGATACTGCTAGCGAACGAGCTGCATTTCGGTGTCGTCTTGCCACACCGCCAGGGATGCCAGCGGCAAGAACATTTGGAGGAGGGAGCATGCACTGAAAAAAATGGCACTGTGCAGCTAACGGCCCTTTTCGAAGCAGCGCCAGCAATGGGTTCATGGACCCCCCGCTTCTGCTGCCTCTGTTGCTGTTCGGCGACGGGCAGGCTGCAGGAGCCAGCCGGGGTTGCTGGGATCCCGTAGGCAGAAGGCAGCATGGTTCACATGGAAACACTGTGTTTCTGTGCATACCATGCAGCTGAGATTCCCTCCCCCAAGAATCTACCCCCAAGAATCCCCCCAAGAATCCCCCCTCGCATGGCACGGCAGACTCCTATTAGAGTATCCTCTTTGTAGGCAGCTGCCTGGGGAATCCACCATAATGGTGGAGGGAAGGTGGGGTGGGGAGCTTGCTGTAGTTCACACAGGCAAGCAGGAAACATTTGCAACCCTTGTTTCAGGGGGAAAAACTTGCAGAATTAGCTATTTCAATTAAACCAAGTTTCTGGCCACTAAAACGGATTAGCAGCATTTGTGGGGTGAATTTTGTAGGAACTTCCCCTACCCCGAACACTTTAAAAGGGCCTCGACCCATTTTAATTGGCCTGTGTAGAATGGGCCCATGATATTGCTGTTACCCGAAATGGTGGGGGTCTGTCCCTTTTAGAGTGGGGAATTAGCAAGAGCTGACTTGGCTTAGCAAAAGGTCAGGCGAGCTCGAGATCTTTGTTGCCTGGGTATATCAAGGTCAGCTTTTGCAAGAAGAGGAGAGCAAGGTAAAGCTTAATAATTTTATTAAAGGAAAAATAATAAAAAATACAAGCACACAATAATCAGAAAACACACACAGTCCTAAGATATAAGCAGTGTTGAGAGAATAGGTTTTGAATAGATTAAAGGATTGGGGGAATTCTTAGAGGTAATATTGTACCCGAACTTGAAATGACTTTGGGTCCTTGAAGCAGAGCCAAGTGACCTATACTGGGCTCTAAGGAAGCAGTGTAGAAAGCAGATGGCACACAAACACAACTGAACCAAAAGATAGGCTCAGACATGCTGGGTGGAACAGCGTGGCCAGACTAGCAGTCCAAACATTCTGAACACTGAGACCCCTTCCACACATGCAGATTAATGCACTTTCAATCCACTTTCACAATTTATTGTCGAAGGCTTTCACGGTTGGAATCACTGGGGTGCTGTGTGGTTTCTGGGCTGTATGGCCATGTTCTAGCAGCATTCTCTCCTTTTTTGACGTTTCGCCTGCATCTGTGGTTGGCATCTTCAGAGGATCTGATAGTTGGAAAGGAAAGCAAGTGGAGTATATATACCTGTGAGGAAAGGTCAATAGGTGAGGGCATCTGAATAGGAGTGGCCTGGCAAGAGAGTAACAATGAAGTGTAGCATCACTTCCAGGTACAATCCAGAAGAGAAGATAGGTAACTCTAGGAATGGCATATGGTAAAATTATAGAGTTTCTGGTGATTCATAGAGCTATTTATTGCTACTCATTGGTTGTACCCGGAAGTGATGTCATCATGCATGGGATGACACCTCTCACACCATGTCCCTGCCCCCACCCCCGCCAAGGTTTCCAGGCTTACAATTGAGCTCAGCCTCCAACAGACTCTGTCCTTCAGGAAGTCGCATGCAATGCAGTTGAGCCAAAAGCATTGATTCTGGAATTAGAGACATGCAAAGCTATGCAAACCAAAGCAGAAAGAAACAAGAAATGGCAACAAATTTAATTGGCACCCCTTCCCACAAATAAGTCCAGGCTTTCCCTCATAACCACGAGGACTAGAATATAAGTTCGCTTTCCAAAGGATAGAAAATGAGAGCTCTGCATCAGTGGAATAATTGGGAGTCCAGTGGAATAATTTGGAGTCCGGTGTATCCTCAAAGGCTTATTCAGCCCACTTGGCAGTTTCTAAATCACGACTCTTGAGGACCAGTCTCATGCTGGCAATGTTTAATCATGACCAAATTGAGTCAATAGGCTCAATAAAGATCATCCATCTTTTAAATGGAAAATTGACATGATTTTCCATCGGATAGCCACTAATAAAGCATACTTCATCGGCTAATTCAGTCATTGGTTGCAAAGTGCCCCTTATGGTGCATAAAAATATGGAATCGATAGCAAAACGGTTTGTAAAAAGGAGGACGAGCTCTCGGAAATAGAGACAAGACAGCTTCAGATTTTTTTTAAAAAGAGAGAGTCGGATGTCTATTTCTAAAAAACCCGACACTTAATTAGGACATGAAACATTAGAAAAATCCAGATTTTATGTGTTTTTCGGAGGTGAAGATTATCAAATCTACAATGGACAACGAAGGTGTGTGTGTTTTCCCAAATCTTCCTACCAACTTTTGTAGTTGTCAAATCCACCTAGAGCCTTACTGAAGAGGGAAGGCAGCATGGTATAGTCTAGACTTGTCAGATTATAGAATTATAGAGTTGGAAGAGACCTCAAGGGCCATCAAGTTCAACCCCCTGCAATGCAGGAACACACAGCCAAAGCACTCCTGACAGATGGCCATCCAGCCTCTGTTTGATTACCTCCAAAGAAGGAGACTCCACCACACTCCCAGGTAGTGCATTTCACTATTGTCAGGAAGTTCTTCCTGATGTTTATGTGGAATCTCTTTTCCTGCACCTTGAATTCATTACTCCTTGCCCTAGTCTCTGGAGTAGCAGAAAACAAGCTTGCTCCCTCACCAACATGACATCCCTTCAAATATCTAAACATAGCTATCATATTGCCTCTTAACCTTGTAAGTGTGTTGGGAGGGTTCTTTGGGTTTTTGTTTAATTATATGAAAATGAAAGGATTAGATAGACTTTTATTTATTGACATTTGTATTTGCACATTTTAGATTGGCTTGACAAAGGACTGCCGAAATAAAAACCTAATCTAGAGGTTTTATAGCCATACCTGATGGTGTACTGACTTACAAAAATCCTTCTTGTATATTTATGATTGTAAGATAATGTTGAAATGTTACTCACCTAGTGAGTTGGAGTACACATGGGTGTAATATTTGTGACAGTACCTGTTGTACACCTGCCTTGATTATTATGGTGTCTTAACCTTCTAAGGCAGTGATGGCGAACCTTTTCGTGACCAAGTGCCCAAATTGCAACCCCAAAACCACATATTTATCGCAAAGAGCCAACACAGCAATTTAACCTGAATACTGAGGTTTCAGTTTAGAAAAAACCAGTTGGCTCCCAGGCGTGCGTTACTCGGGAGTAAGCTTGGTGGTGGTCGGTGGCTTTGCTTTGAAGCAGCCATGCAACTCTTCCAACTGGTGAATCATGACCCTAGGAGGGTTTACTCAGAAGCAAGCCTCATTGCCAGCAATCGAGCTTACTC
>NC_059434.1:60112338-60140253 GCF_021028975.2 Sphaerodactylus townsendi
CGATTGCTGGCAATGAGGCTTGCTTCTGAGTAAACCCTCCTAAGTTAAGAGTGATTCACCAGTTGGAAGAGTTGCATGGCTGCTTCAAAGCAAAGCCGACCGACCGCCACCAAGCTTACTCCCGAGTAATGCTTGCGCCTGTAGAACCAACTGGTTTCTAAGAAACTGAAACCTCGAGTATTCAGGTTAAATTGCTGTGTTGGCACTTTGCGATAAATATGTGGTTTTGGGAGGGTTGCAATTTGGGCGCTTGAGGTCGCGAAAAGGTTAAGCCATCACTGCCTTAGAAGGTTAAAGACACCATAATAATAATCCAAGGCAAAGATTATTACCACAGCAGGTACTTTATCACAAATATTACACCCATGTGTACTCCAACTCACTAGGTGAGGTAACATTTCAACATTATCTTACAATCATAAATGCTTACAAGAAGGATTTTTTGTAAGTCAGTACACCATCAGGTATGGCTATAAAACCTCTAGATTAGGTTTTATTTTAGGCAGTCCTTTGTCAAGCCAATCTAAAATGTGCAAAATACAAATGTCAATAAATAAAAGTCTATCTAATCCTTTCATTTTCCTTATAATTAAGCAAAACCCAAAAGAACCCTCCCAACACACTTACAAGGTTAAAGAGGCAATATGATAGCTATGTTTGAATATTTGAAGGGATGTCATGTTGGTGAGGGAGCAAAGCTTGTTTTCTGCTACTCCAGAGACTAGGGCAAGGAGTAATGAATTCAAGGTGCAGGAAAAGAGATTCCACATAAACATCAGGAAGAACTTCCTGACAATGAGTGAAATGCACTACCTGGGAGTGTGGTGGAGTCTCCTTCTTTGGAAGTAATCAAACAAGAGGCTGGATGGCCATCTGTCAGGAGTGCTTTGGCTGTGTGTTCCTGCATTGCAGGGGGTTGAACAGTGATGGCCAGCAAGGGTCTCTTCCAACTCTATAATTCTATAATCCTGACAAAGTCTAGACTATACCATGCCGCCTTCCCTCTTCAGTAAGGCTCTAGGTGGATTTGACAACTACAAAAGTTGGTAGGAAGATTTGGGAGAAACACACACACGTTAGATTGTCCATTGTAGATTTGATAATCTTCACCTCCGAAAAACACATAAAATCTGGATTTTTCTAATGTTTCATGTCCTAATTAAGTGTAATAGGGTTTTTAAGAAATAGACATCCGACTCTCTCTTTTTAAAAAAAATCTGAAGCTGTCTTGTCTCTATTTCCGAGAGCTTTCGTCCTCCTTTTTTACAAACCGTTTTGCTATCGATTCCCTTATTTTTTTATGCTGCACCATAAGGGGCACTTTGCAATAATGACTGAATTAGCCGATGAAGTATACTTTATTAGTGGCTATCCGATGGAAAATCATGTCAATTTTCCATTTTAAAAGATGGATGATCTTTATTAGCCACGAGCCTATTAGACTCCGATTTGGTCATGATTAAACATTGCCAGCATGAGACTGGTCCTCAAGAGTCGTGATTTAGAAACTGCCAAGTGGGCTGAATAAGCCTTTTGAGGATACACCGGACTCCAAATTATTCCACTGGACTCCCAATTATTCCCGCTGATGCAGAGCTCTCTCATTTTCTATCCTTTGGAAAGCGAACTTATATTCTGGTCGCAAGTGGTTATGAGGGAAAGCCTGGACTTTATTTGTGGGAAGGGGTGCCAATTAAATTTGTTGCCATTTCTTGTTTCTTTCTGCTTTGGTTTGCATGGCACTGCATGTCTCTAATTCCAGAATCAGTAAACGGCTCCAACTGCGTACATGCATGCGACTTCCTGAAGGACAGGAGTCTGTTGGAGGCTGAGCTCAATTGTAAGCCTGGAAACCTTGGTGGGGGTGGGGGCAGGGACATGGTGTGAGAGGTGTCATCCCATGCATGATGACATCACTTCCGGGTACAACCAATGAGTAGCAATAAATAGCTCTATGAATCACCAGAAACTCTATAATTTTACCATATGCCGTTCCTAAGAGTTACCTATCTTCATATTTCACCAAGTTGTACCTGGAAGGTGATGCTACACTTCATTGTTACTCTCTTGCCAGGCCACTCCCTATTCAGATGCCCTCACCTATTGACCTTTACTCACAGGTATATATACTCCACTTACTTTCCTTCTCTACTATCAGATCCTCTGAAGATGCCAGCCACAGATGCAGGCGAAGGCGTCAAAAAAAGGAGAGAATGCTGCTAGAACACAGCCATACAGCCCAGAAACCACACAGCACCCAAGTGATTCCGGCCGTGAAAGCCTTCGACAATAAATTGTGAAAGTGGATTGAAAGTGCATTGAAATCTGCATGTGTGGAAGGGGTCTCAGTGTTCAGAATGTTTGGACTGCTAGTCTGCGTACGCTGTTCCACTTAACATGTACAGGCCTATCTTTTGGTTCAGTTGTGTTTGTTATTGCCATCTGCTTTCTACACTGCTTCCTTAGAGCCCAATATAGGTCACTTGGCTCTGCTTCAAGGACCCAAAGTCATTTCAAGTTCGGGTACAATATTACCTCTAAGAATTCCCACAATCCTTTAATCTATTGAAAACCTATTCTCTCAACACTGCTTATATCTTGGGACTGTGTGTGTTTTCTGATTATTATTATTGCTTGTATTTTTTATTATTTTTCCTTTAATAAAATTATTAAGCTTTACCTTGCTCTCCTCTTCTTGCAAAAGCTGACCTTAACCATTTATACCCAGGCAACAAAGATCCTGAGCTCGCCTGACCTTTTGCTAAACCAGATGAAGCTCTTGCTAATTCCCCCCCACTCTAAAAGGGACAGACCCCCACCACCATTTCGGGTAACAGCAATATCATGGGCCCATTCTACACAGGCCAATTAAAATGGGTTGAGGCCCTTTTAAAGTGTTAGGGGTAGGGGAAGTTCACCAAAATTCACCCCTGAAATGCTGCTAATCCGTTTTAGTGGCCAGAAACTTGGTTTAATTGAAATAGCTAATTCTGCAAGTTTTTCCCCCTGAAACAAGGGTTGCAAATGTTTCCTGCTTGCCTGTGTGAACTACAGCAAGCTCCCCACCCCACCTTCCCTCCACCATTATGGTGGATTCCCCAGGCAGCTGCCTACAAAGAGGATACTCTAATAGGAGTCTGCCATGCCATGCGAGGGGGGATTCTTGGGGGGATTCTTGGGGGTAGATTCTTGGGGGAGGGAATCTCAGCTGCATGGTATGCACAGAAACACAGTGTTTCCATGTGAACCATGCTGCCTTCTGCCTACGGGATCCCAGCAACCCCGGCTGGCTCCTGCAGCTGCCGTGCGAACAGCAGCAGAGGCAGCAGAAACGGGGTCCATGAACCCATTGCTGGCTGCGCGAAAGGGGCCGTTGTTCTGCACAGTGCCATTTTTTTCAGTGCATGCTCCCTCCTCCAAATGTTCTTGCCGCTGGCATCCCTGGCGGTGTGGCAAGACGACACCGAAATGCAGCTCGTTCGCTAGCAGTATCAAAATAAACAGAAACAGAGTTGGTATCTCTGGTGTGCAGAGGTGGGTGAGCGGTTGCTGATTCGTAGAGACACTTGAGCACCATGAAATAGTAAGGAGAGGGTGGCGGGGACTTTTTGTTTTTTAAATACAGGATGACAACCCTAGATAACGACTTTTAATTTCACTTTTAAAACCTATCCTGAAATCCCACACATTCTGCATCCCCTTTCCCCGGCAGTTGCTGCCAACAGCCTTAACATTTGTTTTATTTTTATAGGAAACATCCTGTTCTGTTCCGCCCTTTAAATCCAAAATGACAAAAGCACTAAAATGTACAAGATGTTTGTTTGGTGAGCCCCTCCCCCCCGCCACATTAGACAAAGGGAGTTCTAGCAGTTGATTTTTATGAAAGTTGGTGTTTGATCGTCTTCAACTGCGGCAATAAGCAAACCCTGTGAATGTCACGGAAGCCGTTTTGCGTTTACATAAAGTGATGCTTAAAAACTGGGGTTTGTGTTTCCCTGTGTCTGTAATTCAGAGGTGGAACTTAGATGGATGAAGATGAGCTCTTGCTTACTAGTTGTGTTTCTTTCTCTTGCCATTCTTGCCACAAAAGTCTTGTAATGCCAAACTCCAAGTCACTCAGAGACCCCTTCCTTTGTAGAATAATGTACATTCATTCCACTTTCACAACTGTTTGAAAGTGGATTTTTGCCTGTCCTTTGAAAATAAAAAACCAACTTGAAAGTGGATTGAAAGTGCATTGTTATTCTGCATGGGTGAAAGGGGCCAAAGTGAAAGATGTCCTTTGAAACTTTTATCAAGGATAATTCTGGTAATAGCAGCAGCAGTTACCAAACTGTGTTTTAGTGCTAGCCCAACCTAAGTGCCTTTGAGATCATCAGAGAGTCTACATGGCACAGGGGTTAGCATGCCAGACTAAGATCTGCAAGATGTGAGTTCAAGTCCTCACATTGCCATGAAGCTGATGGCATGACCTTTTGTTACTTTTCCTTTCTTAACTTAAACTACCACACAAGGTTGTGGTGAGAACAAAATGTGACCCACAATCTCCTGTATTGCTTCCCATTCTATCCCTTAGGGTCCTGCATGTGTGCAGGTGGATTTACAGAAGAATCGGGGGGGGGGAGTAGAAGAAGAAGAAGAAGAAGAAGAAGAAGAAGAAGAAGAAGAAGAAGAAGAAGAAGAAGAAGAAGAAGAAGAAGAAGAAGAAGAAGAAGAAGAAGAAGAAGGAGGAGGAGGAGGAGGAGGAGGAGGAGGAGGAGGAGGAGGAGGAGGAGGAGGTGGTGGTGGTGGTGGTAGTGGAGAAGAGTGAGTGAGTGAGTGAGTGAGTTTGGATTTATATTCTTCCTCTCTCCTGTAAGGTGTCTCAAAGTGGCTTACAAACTCCTTTGCTTTCTCTCTCCACAACAGACACCTTGTGAGGTGGGTGGGGCAGAGAGAGTTCGGAAGCAGGCTTCATGTGTAGGAGCAGGGGAAAAATTCCAGTTCACCAGTTTGGAGTCTGCCGCTCATGTGGAGGAGTGGGGAATCAAATCCAGTTTCTCCCCGCTGAACCATTTTTGATGCAGGGAAATCTTCCCAAGATTTCTTTTCTGGAAATTTAGAGTGCGAACACATCTTCCAGTGCAACCTGATAGGCTAAGAACTTTTTCTAGATACACACACATAAGTGCTATCAAGTCACAACTAACTGATGGTGACCCTAGCAAGCAATTTTGAAGGCAAGTGAGAAGCACTGCCTTCCTCTACAGAGCCTTCTTTGGTGATCTCTCATCCCAGAACTGGGGAGGAGAGGATTGAGAGGTGATCTGATGACCTTTGGGGTACCTTCCAGCTTTAATTGTCTGTGGTTTACTCATTCCGCTTAGCTTCTGAGCTCTGACAAGATTGGCCTGTATCAGCCACCATACTTCCCAAGAGCTTTTTCTGCCTTCCACTGCAACTGTGCTTGCTGCAGTAGCATCAGCCATAAACATATAAAATATGAATGACCTATGGGTGCTGTGTGGTTTCCTTCGACAATACATGAATGACCTATGTTTGTCCTGAAACATGCAGTGGGCATACACTGGGAAGCCGGGTTCAGTCAGGGCTCCCAGAGCATTTTCCTGAGCATACAGGTCTCCCATTCACAATATGCTAATGGAAGCCTCTATGTTATATAAGTGTCCTTCTGCAAGCACACTTAGGTCGAATCCCCACTAGCGTCTTAGCCAGGTTTCAGAACACAAACTTACCAGGTTTGAGGGATGACCTCCCCATTACTTGCGTGGCAGATTCCGCTTCTGGCTGCTCGTTCTCCCTGCTAATCAAGATTCCAGCAGGACCTGGTTGCAAGTGGCATAGACCCCACAACACAGTTCAGAGCTGATCCGAGGGGAGGGATGAGGGTTGGAAACCCTGACCTGCTTCCCCTGCCCTGAGGTGGGACGCGGAATTTAAGCAACCAATCAGCGCTTGTGGATGCGGCCACAAGAGCTTTCCTTGGTTTCGTTTCCGCTTTTGCGATGGGCCAGCAGAAGGGAATGCGAACATTAAACAATCAAACGTGTAACTTTGAATCATTAATGGTTTACACAGGTAACGATTAACTGTTTGCACAGTTAAACAGTTAAACGTTAAACTTTTACACGCTGGTTTTTTGATCGCGTTCCCTACAATGCCATTTCCGCAGTGGGAAAAGGTCTTACCCCCATCAAGGCACAACACCGGCCAATCAGGGGAGACTACGAAGCGAAAGCTCGCCTGGTAGTGGGGATTGCTAAGAGTTCTGCAACTGGGTGTGTCTGCTGTGTGCTCGCTGCGGTGGGGAGGGAGAAACTCCGATGAAGAGGACACGGTTTCACAACGAACAGATTTGGATCTGCGTGCAAATTTCAAGTGGGGATTCAACCTTAATGTGTGAAGTGCATTGTTATTTGTCATTCCCTGGGTTAGTCTGAAAAACCAAAAAACCAAATTCATTAGGACTGGGAAATTATCATTCGTTCCTGATAGTCAGACCTTCTTGAAGAACATCTCCAGCAGGTCTGACTATGTGACATGATAGCCATGTTTAGATAGATGAAGAGATTTCATGTTGGTCAGGGAGCAAGCTTACTTTCTGCTGCTCCAGAGGTCAAGACAAGGAGTCATGGGTTCACAGAAGGGAAAGAGATTCCATCCGAACATCAGGAAAAACTGCCTGACTGTCAGGGCTGTTCGGACAGTGGAAGGCACTACCTCGGAGTGTGGTGGAGTCTCCTTCTCTGGAAGTTTTTAAAGAGAAGCTGGATGGCCGGCCTGTCAGGAGTGCTTTGATTGGGTGTTCCTGCATGGCAGGGGGTTGGACTTGATGGCTCTTGGAGTATCTCTCCAACCATATGATCTCCATGATCTGCCAAGTGATGAGGGCTGTGAACATGATAGTGGTGTATTGGAAAAGATGAGGCCACCTGGGCCAAGCTGGAAAAAAGCTACCACTCTTTGTGCAGACATCTTGAGATAGTTGTCCAGATGTGGACTGACCAGCAGGTCTAACATGCACCATTGGTGTCATCATTCATACCCAGCATTGGACACTGGGGGTCACTTCTTGGCAGCCATGGCAAGAGAGAGTGCATCCATCTCGGGGATATCAGAAGGGGAAGTCCACCTGGCTGTCCTGGTCCCTTTAGGAGGTGAAAGGATAGTAGCCTTCTCTGTAGTGGCCCCTACACTGTGGAATGCCCTACCTCCAGAGGCAAGGTTCACCAGGCGCCGATTCTCTTGGAGTTTCGGGTACACTGCAAAGACCATCCTCTTCACCTGGGCTATTGGCTGACTCCCCGTGACTGGGAGTGGGTTTCCCGAGGTGTTCAGACACCCCCCACCTTTTTGTTGGTGGGTGGGGTGGGTGTTTGGGATTTTAGATGTTGTGGGGTTGCGATGGGGTTCTATTGTAATTTTAATATTGTCAGATTAGATTTTGAGTGATGGAGGCTTTATCTGGTGAACCAGATGTGTTTCCTGCAAACTTACATTCCTGTTGGGTGACCTTGGGATAGACGCAGTTCTCTCAGAACTTTCTCAGCCCCACCTGCTCCCACAAGGTGTCTGTTATGGGGAGAGGAAGGGAAAGGAGCTTGGAAGCCACCTTGAGTCCCCTTTACAGGAACGAAAGAAGGGGTATAAATCCAAATTCTTCTTTTTCTTCTTTCTTCCAGTGGAAGAGCTACTTCCATCTCAGGAAGATTCCTCTGGTTGATGGAATGTTTCAAACTCTGCTGATCAAAATGATAGGAGGACTCGAGCTAATAGCTTCGGGATTCCCACCTTCTGTCATGGAACTCAAAGGGATGGACACAGGATGCCCAGAGCACACAAATAACTGGACCCTGACATGAACTTCAGGATGTTTTCTTACAGCTCAGATGTTCTGTACTTTGTTCTGGACCCTTGATCTACTTCTCCTCTGACGCCTTCCCCCAACATGGTGGGAAATTGGTCTGGGAAGCGATAGAATTTTGATTTATTTATCAGTGGCTTGATATATCTTTCTTTCATTGTGGACCCTAAACCTGGAAGTCATCTGTCCAGAAACTGACTGGACCCAGATCTGCTGTCCCTCTGTGAGACTGCCACCCAACCGTACCTGGGGTAGAGTTGGCACAGCAGGACTGTGCTAAGGGATATGAGGGTGGGAGGTAAGATGCAGTTCATGGGGTCACAGCACGACCAGTAAAAAAAATTGGAAGTGACATAGGACATTCTAGCCACTGGAGGAAATGTGCTGGAAACGCCATAGTAAACCATAGTGTTTCTTTGAGTGGATTGCCAGAAACTCTGAGCAGGGTTGCTGGAAACTCTATGGTAAGTCACAATGCCCTGGTGGTAGCCTGTGGGATTGCCATAGAAACTCTAGGGTAGGATTATTGGAAACCCTATGGTAAACCATAGTGTTTCTGGTGGAAGCTTCAAAGATTGCCAGAAACTCTATAGTTTTACTCCATAGACTTTCTTTCTTTTTAAGCTTTCTATTGAAAAACTTTTAAAAGAAGTTACAAAAAAAGGAAAAAGGAGAAAGCTTATAAGTCGATAGGGTAGTAAGTGATACCAACATGAATAATAATTCATTTTATCATGTTCCAGCTATTATTTACAAGACAATACCTATGTTAAATCAATTCCTTTTAACTTATTATCTTTCAGCTTTGAGTGCTGAAAAAGAAAGAGGGAGGGGGATAAGCTTCTGGAGAGAGCAAAGAGTTGGAAGTAAAAGAAGAGGGGAAAATTTTGATGACTTCTCCTTCAACCTTGGGTCTATAGTTTATCTAACACTTCAAAAAAAGTTAACTGTCTTTCAGCATTCTCTTACGTGATTATTACATTGTCTTACTTTTTCAGTCTACTCTATTCCCAAGTTTTAACATAATCGCTAGTGAGTCAAATGGAAACATAAGAAAAAAGAGTTAATCTTCATCTTTATACCAATTTAATGTTAAGCTACCTAGATTTCAATTCACTAATCATATAAGAGAGCTTTTAAATCGCTTTTTACTCATAGACTTTCCAGAAATCCTAAGGTTTTACCACATAGTTCCCAGCAATCTCTAGAGCCACCTTTATTACTCTACAGGTTTTTTTTTTTACCAGACGTGACATGACGCTGTAGCTTGCAAAAATTTTTTTCTCCTGCCACCACTGAGAATGACAGCTGGCAAAGGGCACAAGGTGTGGGGAATCCCTGTGGGGGGCTCAGTGGTCCTAACCTGGGGGGATGTCCCACTGTATAAAACTCCATCTCAGAAATGTCTGTGCTAATCACATGATCCGTGATACACTCCTTTGGGGGAAAAAATTGCCACTGGCCACAGGAGACAGAAACTCTACTACAGTGCCCTGTCTTTAGGGCTTTCTGCGCTCCATCATCTCGCTGGAAAGTTATCATAACCTCAATGCACTCTGTGGTCCATCACATCTGATACATAACAAATAACCAAGTGCCTTATTAAAGTATTTGGTTAGCAGGGAGTCCATTTTCTGCTGCCACAAGTAAATTATAGACTTCCCCTGCTCCCAGTATCTCCCAGTGCAAAAATGCAAATTCTCCTGGCCTTTGTGGCAAGATTTACAGCCTCCTTCTAAGTGGGATATTTATTATTTAGCCTAATGGAACCCATGAAGGCACCCCTGAAGCCCTCGGCAGAGTCGGCAGTCCCGTAAGATGCGGGAGGAAGGTTCAGACCAGTGCTGGGGAATAGGGAGAAGTCAAAGGTTGAGACGATCAGCTCACATGATCAGCTTTATCATCACATTCGGTGATGAACACTCCCGTAGGAGCCGCAATTCAGCCAGGAAGACGAAACGGCCCGTTACGCTAACCAGAAATTTCCCCCCTTGCTTTTCCAAACAAGGAAGTCAATACCATCTGAACGGAGAAGGCGCATTCTCCCCAGGTTTGCATCCTGCAACTTTGTACATATGTTGCGGCAATAGAAGCTCCTACCTCTGGCGCAGCTTGTCAGGTTATATATTTTTCATGGTCTGCTGAGAAACATCTTTGACCGGAGAGCTGCAATATGTCACGTCAGCAGAAACTCTCCTTTTGCCCGATGCATCACAATGCGTCTTTCTCTCCGATCATGCGCCTGGCTTCAATGGCGCTCACGTCGTATAATTTTAATGTCTTTAACCATCTTTAGCTTTTACTGATAGCCCCTTCCGGCGATCTGTGTCAACGGCAGCTGTGAGCAAAACAGGAGGAACGTATGGTCGGGCAGTTGCTTTCGCTCTGCTGGAAAAATCTGTTTCTCTCACAGGGTGGGATGTCCCCTGTAGAACATCAGATGTCTTGTCTGGTTGCTGTAGTCCCCTCTTTTGGCAAAGGGAGTTACGTGGTGGACAAGAATTAGGAAGCCACGCATTTTGAAAAAGGAATCAGGCCAAAAAATCAGGATGATACAGTGTGGTGGAGAGATAAACCTATTTTATTTTTCTCCTTCTGTTCATGTAAGGAACTAAACTCATTGTTCATGATGGTTTCCTTTCCTAGTTCATTCTTAGAGCAACCATTTTAGTAGCGTTGACAGCCCAGATTGAGAAACTCCTGGGCTGTTTCTGCACGGCACAATTATACCTGGTTACAATCAGTATCTTACAATCCGGGTCTTCAGAAACAGCACAGGCAGTATTGTGAGGTATCTGCTGCATTGTAAAGTATCACCTTGCCCTTCTTCAACTCAGAGTAGTTAGGGGTTTACCAGATCTTTCCCTATATCAGTCGCCTCCTGGACCTCTGTCAGTGAGAGCCAGTGTGGTGTAGTGGTTCAGAGCAGGTGGATTCTAATCTGGAGAACCGGTTTGATTCCCCACTGCTCCACTTGAGTGGCAGAGGCTTATCTGGTGAGCCAGATGTGTTTTCGCACTCCTACATTTTTGCTGGTTCTTCAGAACTCCCCCAAGCCCCACCTACCTCACAAGGTGTCTGTTGTGGAAAGAGGAAGGGAAAGGGGCTTGTAAGCCACCTTGAGTCTCCTTACAGGAGAGAAAGGTGGGCTATAAATCCAAACTCTTCTTCTGCTGCTTGGTAAGTTGGCCAGCGGTGAAAAATGGGGGAGAAAAAAAATCTACTATCACATTAATGGTATGACATCATTTCCAGGGTAAACTTGGAAGAGACACCAATCTCCACTAAAAGGACTAAGTTTCTGCTGAATCCTAGAGTGGTGTGACATCACTTCTGTGTTCAACAAGGAAGTGGTGTCATACTGTTCACTTGGTGCTTCCCTTCAGCCCCACCTAGTGGTGGGATTCAGCAGGTTCGTACCACTTCGGCAGAACCGGTTGTTAAATTGGTACTTGTAAACAACTAGTTGTTAAATTATTTGAATCTCACCACCGGAACCGGTGGTTAAATTATTTGAATCCCACCACTGCCCCTGTAACCTCTAACTGAGGGTTCTGTGGGGCAGAACCTGGAAGGAGTTGCAAAGAACTAAATTTTAAAACAAAATGGTTTACTTCTTTAACAAATAACACTTTTAACATTAACATTTAACATTAACAATTTACAGTCCTTCTAGGTTGCATTTCAAGTCCTTATCTTGACAATCTACGGATAAATGCCAAGTCCAATTCTTCCTGCTGGTGGTTGGTTTATGAAGACTTCTGAGGCTTGGTGAATGGGATCCAAGATGATGAAGGTCCCCAAACGAACTCCCATCAACTACATACATAGCAAGCCCTGAAACAATAAATTCTAACATTTACAATATAGCAAAAATAAACAACTCCCTTCCCACTAGTTCCCAACAACTTTGCAGTTACCTTAAACAAGGTGTTAAAGCTATAAAGAATTAAATCAAGGTCCTGTTCTGGTAGCCTTGCTCTCCAACTTCACCAGTTTTTTGCAGCCTTCTGCTGCTTTGAGTCTCCACCCCTTTCTGGGTCAACCCATTCTGAACATAGGGGTTACACCCCCACCACAGTGTCTCACTCTAATGTCCCTGCTGGCTCTATGCTCCATTACTCTGTACAAGAGGGTTTTTTCCTTTATTTCGGTAGATAGAATATAATATCCTGTTTGCAGCACTTTCTTTGCAAATAGGCTACTGCTGGTGCAGTGGGGAGAGTGGACCAATAGATAAAATAGAAAGGTTAACCAGGGCCAGGCAAGGGAGCCCAAGATCCCAATAGCTGCAGATGATGGTCAGACGCGTTTGAAAAAGTGTTTTCTGAGATATAGGCTCTGAAATAAAACTGGCGCTTAGATAGCTTTGTCTGTAATGTCTGTAATGTGGCCTGCATTCAAAATTGTTGCAAGAGAATAACCCAAGAGACTCCTCCTGGTTTTTCTAACCAGAACTTGAAGTTTCTCTCTCTTTCTGAAATTAACTCCTTCCTTAGGGCATGTGTGTTTGTGTGTGTGTTCCCCCCACCCCCCGCCAACAAAGTAGGGAGAGAGATATCATTAATCAGCAACTAGATGGTATTTCTAAGAGCGCCCACAGCATGCTAATACTGGAGGGCACGGACATTATGCTCTATTTTGCAATATAGAACAACCAAACATTGGATTAAAAGAGGGTCAGTGGTGGATTCAGCAGGTTCAAGACCACTTCGGCAGAACCGGTTGTTAAAATGGTGCTTGTAAAACAACCAGCAGCTGGTTACCCTTGGAAGTTTGGGTCCGCTCTGTGTTTTGCAGAACTCAGACACTGACAGTCTTATCTATCTTATCCCTCCCCAGCTCATGAATCTAAGTGGCGGCGGCAGGAAACCAAAATGCTTCTCCTGGATTTTCCTGGGAAGCTCCTTGGTAAATGCTGCCTGTTTCTGAAATCTTCTGTCAATTAAAAGGCGACGCTAGATCAAGAGTTTCTGTTCTGCAGGACGAGGCGAAGCACTGTCTCCTCCTTTAACATCAAATTAAAAAATCAATCACATGGCAGATTATTATTTGAGTTTCTCTACTTCAGGAGCCCAAGCATAGATGGATAATCACTAGGGCTCTCTGCTTCGTGACTCCCTCCCTTGCCCCCCCCCATGCTACAAGGAAGGTCTCAAAAATCGAATTCCTGCAAGAGCGGAAATGTCCCCATTGTATCACAGCCGACCAAACCATGGAACATATATATTGCCTCGACCGTCTCAAATACGAGGGATCTAGGACCAGACTTTTGCCTTTTGTCCCAATTCTAATGAATACCTGTTGTGGGGAAGATTACGTTTCTACTCTCATCAATTCCACCCCTGAGATTTTAACTTTTGTAGTTAGGTTCCTTATAGAAATTACCTTATAGAAAATGACACCTGTGATGGTTCTCATGTATGGGATACTGTTTGGACAATGTTATTGTTATATGGATTCTATACAATAAAGGCTCTATATATATATATAAAACAACCAGCAGTTAAATCTATTTGAATCCCACCCACTGAACAGGGTCATTTATTAGTCTCTGAGAGTCTACTGCTTTGTATGGTGGTTTGGTTTTCTCTGGTGGTGTTTTAAGCCATGCAGCCATCTCGAACAAGAATCTCATTTGAGTGAGGCCAGTTCAGACTTATTTGAGAAACTTCTACTTTATCTTATTTATCTCGCCATAGAAGAAGAAGAAGAGAATGAGCCGCCAGTGTGGTATAGTGGTTAAGAGCAGGTGAACTCTAATCAGAAGAACTGGGTTTGATCCTCTCACTTGGACGCTTGAGCTGTGGAGAGACTATCTGGGGAACTAGGATTAGCTTGTGCACCTGACAGATGCCAGCTGGGTGACCTTGGCTAGCCAAATTCTTCTGAACTCTCTACAGTCTCCAGCCATCTCACAGGGTGTTTGTTGTGAGGGGTAAAGGGCAAGGAGACTAGGCCCTTTTGAGTCTCCTACAGGAGGGGGAATATAAATCCAAACTCCTCTTTCTTATTGCCACTGTGTTGATGTTGGGATACCTCTAAGTGCTATAGACACCCCAGTTGCCACTTGTAATTTTGTTGTTGTTGCCATTTCTACATATTTGTTTACTTTTGTGTTTTTTTCCCAATTTTACCCCCCCCCCCCCCCACGCACACACACACTTTTCATGTTTAACTGCAATCGGGTTTTCAGAAAACCACATAATAGTCCTGGGAGGTTTCCTCTTATGATTTTTTTAGAAGTGGGACTATACTTGAAAATTAATTCAGGAGGGAATTTTTATAAATGTGTATGGCTATATTATAACAGAGTGGTTCGGGAAGATCTTTTAATAAAGAGATTTACACTGTCTATGCCACTGTATATCACAGGTATACTGTTGACCAGGACGCCCCGCTTTTAAGGGACAGTCCTGTCTTTAAAAAACAATTTGTCCTAAGGCCCCACGGGTTTTGAAGTGTCCTGATTTTTTGAAGGCTGGCCGTGACTGCCTCTGAGCTAAGGCAGTGAGTAGCCTCCTCACAAGACGCAGTTGACCACTGCCTTAAGGCTTCTCCCACTAGCCTCCTGTTACAGGGCGGGAAACGGGAGTGCCCCAGAAGGCAGTGCGCTCCTGTGGCTGTGCGCACATGCACGCGTGGCCACCCACCTACCCGCCCGTCCCAGTTTACAAAGGTGACCATCTCAATTTGCTGTATGCATTTCCTACTATTGTCAGATTGGCCTCAACCAGGGCCAAGGCTGTTTCGGCCCTGACCCCTACCTGGTGGAATGCTCTACACCTGGACATCGGGGGGTCCTGTGGGATTTGATGTACCTCCTCCTGGGCCCAAGGCAGAGTTGTCGTGTCGGGATTTTTTGGTTGAGGATCGAACAGTCTGTAACTGTTTTTATCCTCAATTATACTTGTTGCCAGCCCTAAACCCTTAATCACTATTTGCTTTAAATGGCATCTATTGCCAGTTTTTATTTTAACTCTGTTTTGAAGTTTTTTAAAGTTTTGGTTGATTTTAAATTTAAAATGTATTTTAATTAGATGAGATTGGATTTTAACTATTATAACGGTTTTAATTGTTTATTCGATTGAATTTTATATGTTACTTATTACTGTAAGCCACCCTGAGCCCTTGTGGGGAGGGCGGCATATAAATTGAAATGAATGAATGAATGAATGAATGAATGAATGAATGAATGAATGAATGAATGAATGAATGAATGAATGAATGAATGAATACTTACAGAATACCTTGTGTAATGTTTCTATCTTATGATTTCTGTAATCCTAACCCTATTATACTGCTTATTAGATGTCTAATCCAACTAACTGTATTGATCCACACTGCGTAATCCACCTTGAATCTCATTGAGAAAAGTGAGCTACAAATAAAAGCAAAATAAATAAATAGATGTACTTTTATCCAAAATATGGTTGTGGAACTAGAATGGCATCCCAGAAGAAATAACAAGGGTCAGAGTCCCATCATATCTTACTGGATCCTGATATTGCCTGGCAGTTGCAGGTACAAAACCCATCTAAATAATGAGTAAAATAATGTTATTGTTGTGGATAGTATTGCTTAATTCTTGGGGTGGGCGGTGTCTGTGCCCCCAGAACGTGTGGAACCAGCTTAGTTTATTGGTTGAGTCATTGCAATAATACCTGTCCCTTTATGCACTCAAGAATGGTGTCCATAAGTCTTACACAACAAATGTCAATGAAGAGTGAGTTCTTGAGTGCTGCATCTAAAGCATGGCATTACTCCAGGGTTCATCCTGGAAACCATAGAGTTTCTGGAAACTATAGAGTTTCTGGAGAATCATAGAAGAAGAAGAAGAAGAAGAAGAAGAAGAAGAAGAAGAAGAAGAAGAAGAAGAAGAAGAAGAAGAAGAAGAAGAAGAAGAAGAAGAAGAAGTCACACATCGTCTCTGGTAAGACTTCTCAAGGCAGCTTATGAATTCCTTTTGCCTTCCTCTACTCACAAAAGACACTTTGTGAGGTAGGTGGGGCTGAGAGAGTTCAGAAAGAACTGTGACCAGCCCAAAGTCACCCAGCAGGAATGTAAGAGTGGGGAAACAAATCTGGTTCTCCAGATTAGAGTCCGCTGCTCTTAACCATGACACCATGCTCAAGCAGCGCTACACCATAGAGCATCACATTGATGGCATGATGCCATTTCCAGGTTGGCACCTAAATGTCTTCCCACCAGTGATGCAACAGCACCCCATTCTCCTGCCCCCCCCCAGTATCCTGTCATGTGCCATGAGGCAATCCTGGGAACATGCAGGCTTGGATCTTATGACATCATTCCCCTCACTGATTCTCCATCCATTGCAAAGATTTTCCTCTTCTGCTGCTAGAATCTGTGTGTGTGTAAAGACTCTTTAAAAAACACTGATCTTGTGTATGTGCCCAGGGGGGTTAGCAGCAGAGGAAGCAAGTGCTACAGTGGAGGAAAGCCCCTCCAGGAGCCTACAGAAGAAGTGTGAGGGGAAATGATGTCATAGCGAGCCTGCTAAATCAGGGGTGGGGAACCTGTCCATTTCCAGATGTTCAGGAACTACGATTCCCATCAGCCCCTGTCAGCATGGCCCAATTGGCCATGCTGGCAGGGGCTGATGGGAATTGTAGTTCCTGAACATCTGGAGAGCCGCAGGTTCCCTACCCCTGATCCAAACTGTAGCCTATGGCTCAATCCCCTTTGTTTTCCTCTCAAACAAGGGCTTTGGCTTCCTCTTGGGAGTCAGCGTGGTGTAGTGGTTAAGAGCAGGTGGATTCTAATCTGGAGAACCGGGTTTGATACCGCTTGAGTGGCAGAGGCTTATCTGGTGAACCAGATGTGTTTCCGCACTCCTACATTCCTGCTGGGTGACCTTGGGCTAGTCACAGTTCTTCGGAACTCTCTCAGCCCCTCCTGCCTCACAAGGTGTCTGTTGTGGGGAGAGGAAGGGAAAGGAGCTTGTAAGTCACCTTGAGAGAAAGGCGGAGTATAAATCCAAACTCCTCTTCTTCTTCTAAATTGTTTCGAACCCCGATCCAAATTCAAACAGCTGCTTCCAATCACTCCATCTTTTCTGCAGAAATGCATTCATTTAATGGATTGCAAATGTTCAGATACCCAACTTTCTCCCAAGCAACTGGCAGATAGTCCCTCTCAGTTTGGCAAGTGGCATCTGTCCTGATACAAACTTTTACTGCAAATAAATACGCTCAGGACAGCAGCCTAAAGGACTGTGTTTGTCTTATCACTGGAGAATCTGGAATCTCTTTCTTTGCCAAGGAAATCACAGGTGTGCAGAATCTGTTTAAAATTAGGGCAAACTCTGGGTGGCTAAATATAGTCTTTGCCTGTTCCACTAGAGGCACCTGGCTTAACCCCTTTGTTACATAGTGGAACCCAGTAGAGTTCCGGATCATCTTCAAGGTGCTGGTGTTGACCTTTAAGGCCTTACGCGGCCTGGGACCCTCGTATCTTCGAGACCGCATCACCCCATATGTCCCTGCACGGCCTCTCCGCTCGGTGGAGGCTAATTTTCTAGTGGTCCCTGGCCCCTCTATGATGCGGCTGGCCTCCACGCGGGCCAGGGCCTTTACGGCTCTGGCCCCGGCCTGGTGGAACACCCTTCCTCCGGCTGTTCGGGCCCTGCAGGACCTCAATGAGTTCCGCAGGGCCTGTAAAACGGAGTTGTTCCGCCGGGCCTTTGGAGAGACCAGCCGCTGAAATGGTGCCCCCCCCCCCAATTGGCCTTTCATCTTGGCCATTATCAAATGTGACTCATCACCCTCCTCCCCCTTTTTTGGGGAGAATTTTAAAAATGGGGTTAGTCGGACGCCTCTATTATTACTTTTACTGCTATTGTTATCGCTGTTTTAAAGATTTTATAATTTGTCTATTTATATTTTTTGTTGTACACCGCCCAGAGCCCTCCGGGGATGGGGCGGTATAGAAGCTGTAACAATAAATAAATAAATAAATAAATATTTCATTGTTTATTATTATTTAACTTTGTTTAATATCACAGCTGCAAGTTCTTTAAGCCGGTTGTTGTAGGCCTTATTACAACTCAAGACTCACCCAGAGGCCTGGGACGTTGCCATGTATCGGCGCAGTATTCGTACGGATCCCAGCAGGGCTGTCTTCTGAATCTGACCGAGGTCGATTTTGTTGATTAGAAGATGTTTTAAGGGCCACCCTAGTGTTTTCAGAATGGCGCCCTGGGAGACACCACGGTCGCTGAATCTTGATTTTCAAATCATGGTATTCAGTGACTTTCTCATGTTGATGATGATGATTGATTATTAATGTCTAAGCCTAGATCAACAATTCAGAAAGTGTGATATCCCTGAAAGGCATCGGGAAATTTGGGGGAAATGGGAAGTTCTGCCTGGACATAGTGTATAACAGACTTCTCTCTGTGATACACCTCTGAAGATGCTGGCCACAGATACAGGCGAAACGTTAGGGACAAGATCTACCAGACCACGGCTACGCAGCCTTGAAACCCCGCCACAACCATAATGCACATAATCCACAATCCTCATGACACAAAGGTGTGCATGCATTTTCCAGTTCCCCAGAACATCAGGCCAGATGTTACAAAAGTTTGTTTTAAATTGAGACAAGGGGGGGGGAGCAGATTTTTCAGTAGTCCAGTGTACATATGTAACCCCCATGCTCAGAATGGGATGACCCAGAAAGGGGTGGAGACTCAAAGCTGCAGAGCTCATGTAGTTTGGAGGAGACAAGGCTACCAGACTCGGACCTTGATTTGTAAAAGCCTTTAACACCTTGTTAAGGTAACTGCAATGTTGTTGGGAACTAGTGGGAAGGTAGTTGTTTATTTTTGCTATGTTGTAAATGTTGGAGTTTATTGTTTCAGGGTTTCTTTTTATGTTTGTAATGGGTGAGAGTTCTCCTGGAAACCTTCATCATGTTGAATCCTGTTCATCAAGCCCTTGGAGTCTTCAGGAGCCAACCCACTTGCAAAGAAGAATTGGACTTGGCAGTATCAGTAGACTGTAAATAAAAGGACTTGAAAATGCAACCTGAACAGGACCTTGAAGTGTGATATTAAACGTTGATGTTATATGTTATATGTTATATGTTAAGAAAGTAAACCATTTTGTTTTTTAAAATTTGTTGTTGCAAACTCATTCCAAGTTCTGCCCCACAGAGCCCACAGATAGAGGTTACACATACAAGAGCTCCTTTGCACCAAGTGTCAACCTGCAGTCCTGCAGTCAAGCTCTGCTCACGACCCGAGTTCAATCCCAGCAGAAGTTGGTTTCAGGTGGCTGACTCAAGGTCGATTCAGTTTTCCATTCTTACAAATGAATACCCACCTTGATAGGGGCAAAGTGTTGATGACTGGGGAAAGCAGTGGCAAACCACCCCATAAGCACCTTTTGGGTGATTTCAGATATGCTGAATACTGCACAGTCAATCCACTTTTTTGCTGGATTTTACTGTGTCAAATGGCACAATCCAGTTGCAAACAACTGTTAAAGCAGATTGAATGCGAATTTTAGATGTCTGTTGAGCAAATGCTGCAATGTGATGACATCCTGTGGTAGCGACCCCATGTTTGCATCTGGTCCAGGCCCACCCACCCCGGGGGGAAGAGGAAGGGGAGGGCCCATCATCTGCTCAAGGCCCACCTATTCCTGTGTGGAAAACTGGGGGGAACTTGCTACCACTCTTCTGTGCATAAAGACAGAGGGGGGCAGGCTGCGGGATATATCTTCCCAGAATGGCCTGTCTTGCCAGGAGATCGGTATGGCTTTGAAACTGGTGTGCGGTTGTCCAAGCAGTGAGCGTTGCTGGATCGAGTTCTATTCATCCCGAAGAAGTCTCATTTCCCAGCTAGATGCAGTGCAGGGGAATTGTGGTATAGACTCAGGCTCAGCCTTGGTTAATGACAGAACCCTAGTCCAGTGGTGGCGAACCTATGGCACGGGTGCCAGAGGTGGCACTCAGAGCCCTCTCTGTGGGCACACACAGAGTTGCCCCCCCCCCATCTAGGCTGGCCTGGGCTGCTGGGCTCGATTATTAGCATTAAACTTAAGACCTAGTTTTGGGGAAGCAGTGTAGGTAACCCTGTTAAGCACTGTTAAACCCCACTGATTTTCATGCGAAGAACTAAGGCGCTATCCTTTACCTGGAAGTAAGCTCGGTTGCTGGCAATGAAGCCACTGACTACCACCAAGCTTACTCCCGAGTAACGCACGCCTCGGAGCCAACCCGTTTTTTCTAAACTAAAACCTCAGTATTCAGGTTAAATTGCTGTGTTGGCACTTTGCGATAAATATGTGGGTTTGGGGTTGCAATTTGGGCACTCAGTCTCGAAAAGGTTCGCCATCACTGCCCTAGGCTCGGAATCCCAAGTGACAGCAGGAGATAGGTCCTCTGAGTTTGCTATTTGCATCCGAATGGTCTGTAACACCAACAGCATTTGTAGCTTGTGATAGTTGTATGGATTTACGATAAAGTTAGGAAAAGATGACACTTGGTTTACTTTCCCCCAATCATTATAACACGAGAAAGTGAGTGATTTTCTTTAAGCCATTAACATAACATCAATGCTTATTACGGGCAAACGGGGCTTTGCGCCTTATGCCGGGCCCTTAAGAACACAACATCCATTTAAGGAATAAGGAGGAGGAAACAAGAGACCGGTTTTTTGAAGGGTGGATTTAGCCCCCGGGAATGCTGCAGATACTCAGTTTCAACATGCGGGCCCATTGATCAGATGACCTGTGAATTTTCTTGAGTTCTCCCGAGATAGTTAGAAACTCTCTTGCAGAGCAGTAGAAAAGCCCCGATGGATCCTTCAAGATCTGCATTCTATTCCCACCACAGCCTCCAAGACTACACAAAACAGAGCACTGGCAGTGATAGCCATCCTTGGTTTTCTGGCCCTACTAACAGGTATGCTGCACTTGAATGTGGAGGTTCCCTTCCCTGAGAAATCTGATCATGGTATCCAGAGGTGGGATCCAGCAGGTTCTCACAGGTTCCCGAGAGTAGGTTACTAATTATTTGTGTGTGCCGAGAGGGGGTTACTAATTGGTGATTTTGCCACATGATTTTTGCCTTAGTGACGCCCCTCCTCTCAGCAGTAGCGTGCAGAACTTGAAGCAGTCTAGCAGGAGGTGCACCGGCGTGTGTGGCAGCCTGCGCTTGCGTGCATTCGTCTCCCACCCAAGGACCGGTGCAGTGGCTGCTTCCTTGCCACAGCCCCGCCCAGGAATGCCCCGCCCCAGAATGCCCAACCACGCCCCCATCGTGCCCCGCCCAGCCCCATTGGTGCTATGCCACAGTTTGAATCCCACCACCATGGGAACCTGTTACTAAAATTTCTGGATCCTACCACTGATGGTATCCCCTCCCTCAGACCATTCATTGGATTGAACCCCATTCCAGAGAATTTCTGACAAAGCAGGCCAACTCAGTTCAGGTTTTTTTTCATCCACTTCCCCCTGCCCCACCAAACATGGGTAAACATCTCCCCTTTTCCATTAAGGGGGAAAAAGGATTTCTGTGCAGTTTAGAAGACAAGTCCTGTGACTTTCCTAAAGTTCAGGAGATCTTCTCTGCCGGCCTTCTCTTGAATGGCATGATTGATTTAAATTGTTTTCACTGCATGCGCAATATTGGCGATTTGGTCTACCAAATCTCTGTGTGTGTTCCTGGGTGTAGTGGTTAACAGCCGGTGGACTCTAATCTGGGGAACTGGATTTGGTTCTCCCCTCCTCCACGTGAAGCCCGCTGGGTGATCTTGAGCCAGTCACAGTTCTCTCAGAACTCTCTCAGCTCCACCTACCTGACAAGGTGTCGGTTGTGGGGAGAGGAAGGAGTTTGCGAACCGCTTTGAAACTCCTTACAGGAGAGAAAGGCAGGGTATAAATCCATAGTCGTCTTCTTATTTTCTTCTCTGTTATAGTTCCCCAATGTTGAACGAATATTGTCATCCTCAATCCCTAGGAGTGGAGGGGGACTAACTGCTGAAGGCCGAAAGCCTTCATTAAATGCGGTGGAACTGCAGCAATCTAATCATGCCCAGACTTGATACTTTCATGACTAATAGCCGTTCATGGAGCTATCCTTGATGAATTTGTCTCAGCCAGTTTAGGAAATGGTTCTAGATAGTGGCCCTTGTTATATCTTGTGGCGATGGATGCTTTGAGTAAATTTGTATGTAGAAAAAATTGTTTTCTTTCTCCTGGTTCTACTGCTGGTCAACTTCATTGGGAGAGCTGTGTTCTAGTAATATTGGTTGTGATGCTCATATACTTCCACCAATTCCTCATGGTTCTCTCCCCCGCAAAAAAAATCATCCCCCGCCCCCCACCTCACTAAACACACTAAGCTTTCATCATTGGGAAATCCCTGGCTGTCTTTTTCTGTACTTTTTCAGCTTCAAACTGTCCCTTTTTGAGATGAGACAGCCACAGCTATACACAACATTCCAGTTGCAGACACACTATTAATCTATATCAGGGGTAGGGAACTATGCTGACCGAGAGCCGCATCGCGGCTCTTCTGCCCTTGCACTGCGGCTCCATGAGGCGAGCCACCAACCCATCCTTGCCCGCCCTGCGGGTATCAGCAGGGCAGGCGCCTCCAACTGCCCACGGCCAGCTGGGCTGCGCTGCAGGCTTCCCCTCTCACCACGCCCCATTGGGAGCGGGGTGGGCACACCAGCAGCCAGCAAAGCCGAGCCCGCTGGCTTCATCCTTACCCGCCCTGCGAGGTGGCAGGGCGGGCACACCAATTCACCAGCGGCCGGCTGGGTCGAGCTGTGCTGCCAGGCTTGCCCTCTCGCCCACCCCGTTTGAGCGGGGCGGGAGCTTTCCTAACGGTTAGCAGGAGCCAAGCCGCCAGCTTCATCCATGCCTGCCCTGCAGGTGGCAGGGCGAGGCGCGCAACTGCCTGTGGCCGGCTGGAGCCACCCTCGCGGGCTTCCCCACTCTACCATCGCCCCGTTAGAGAAAGCGAAGGCGCTTTCCTGGCGGCCAGCGATGCTGAGCTGCCGGCTTCATCACTGGCCACTCTGCAGGCGGCGGGGTAAGAGCATCCATGCGCTTCTCCAGGAATGAGTGGAGTAAAAAGGTAAAAAAAGCCAATATATACAGTGTTGTCTTTATTTTAAATGTCAAAAATTATTTGCGGCTCAAAGTGTTTTCTTTTCCCGTGGAAAATGGGTCCAAATGGCTCTTTGAGTGTTAAAGGTTCCCTACCCACAGTCTATATGAAGGCATGATGATGAACACCTGTAAATATGCCTTTTGCTGAATCAAGAGCACTGCTTCATCATTAAAGTCATTATTGTCTGCTTTGGCCCTTTCTGAACAAATGTTCAGGAAAGGCAGGAAATAAAATGTTTTTAAAACATAGCGGAAACGTTTTGAGGCAAGAAATAAAGCGCTTCCTCCATGGAGTTTTGCATCCCCCCCCCCTTACATTTTGGAAAGGTTGTATTTCCAGCCTCAAATCATGTTTAATGAATCCCCTTTAAAAACAATTCTTTAGCGCAAATGTTCCAAAACATTTTCACTTGCTGTCGCGATCTATTTACTACATTTCGCGAGGGCCTCTGTGCCAGCCCTGAGCTTCCTCACCGGGGCTATTTTATCACATTAGCAGAGCTCACTCCATTCCCCCCTCACCTGTTTGTATTCATCATTTCTGTGTGCTTTTTTAAGATATATATATATATATATTGGAAGTGTTCAAATCTTCAAAGCATCAATTATACAAGAAGCTGTAGAGAAGTGCAGCAAGAATTACTGAGGCATTGATTCAACCAGTAACTCCACAAGAAAGGGGGGGAAACCCCTCGCGGCAGAATACAAATCACTGGGGGGGGGGGGGTGAGAACATACAAATATCCGCGGTAAAGGGGTGATTGAAAATGTTACATTACCAAATGTTTTGGGTGATTTACAGTGTGGAAAGGGCCTTTGACCGTTGCTGGCTGTCCAGGGACACAAGAGGGCGTTTTTCTTATCACCTACTACCTGGTCGCGCTGAAAATGAGAGGAACTTTGACTCCTGAAAGATTATACTCTGAAAATCTTATTGAAGTCTCTAAAGGTCCCTTCCGCTGTCTGGGAATAATGCACTTTCAATCCACTTTCACAATTGTTTGCAAGTGGATTTTGCTCTTTCGCACAGTCAAATCCAAAGCGCATTGAAAGTGGATTGAAAGTGCATTATTCTGCATGTGCAGAAGGGGACTAAGGTACTACTAAACTTGGATGTAGGTCTTCTACATTTTCTTGTTAATTGGAGATACGGGGGATTGAACTTGGGAAGAAGAAGAAGAGTTTGGATTTATATCCCCCCTTTCTCTCCTGCAGGAGACTCAAAGGGGCTTACAATCTCCTTGCCCTTCCCCCCTCACAACAAACACCCTGTGAGGTAGGTGGGGCTGAGAGAGCTCCGAGAAGCTGTGACTAACCCAAGGTCACCCAACTGGCATGTGTGGGAGTGTACAGGCTAATCTGCAGAGGCATATCTAGGCAAACTGGAGCCCGGGGACAAAACCTGAGCTTGGCGGCCCCCCCCCCACACCCTGGCATAGGTGGCCACCCTCCTTCACGACGACCAAACAATGATTTTTTGCACCAGCTCACAAAACACCCCCCACCCCCAACAAAACATACATGGCTCTCTCCCCACTGCTCACCTAATTGTGGCCTCACACCAACCCTGTGAGGTAGGCTGCTAGCCTGAGAAACAGCTCCAAACCAGTGCAAGGGGAATGAACTTTGAAGCATGTAAATCTCTCACAAGTCACCCCCCCATCTGAAGGTTTACCCAACAAACGTCAGCATCATCTTCAGTTCTGCCGCTGCTGGGCTCCCTGCTCAGCTTGCCTTTTCCTGTGCCTGCCGGCGCCCGGCTGCCCGGGAGAAGGCTTCTGAGCAATGCCACACTTAATTTAAGGTGAATAAGTCACGCTGGTTCAGAGGGAGGCCCGGAGCTCCCCAGTCCCTGCTCCTGGGAGCCCAGTGGGATTTCTCCCCCGCCCCCTGGACACTCCAGGCCACTGTACAGAGAGTGGGAAGGGGGGCTCACGACGCAGGCACTGGGAGCAGTCCTCTGCTTCAGTGCCTGCTTGCTAAGGCTTGCTCAATTACTCCCTGTGTAGGAGGGATGTTTTGGCGCCCCCACATGACCTCAATCGATGCGCCCAGGGACAAAGGGTACCCCCCATGTCCCTAGGCAAACCCGTATCGCCAGTGCTAATCTGAATTCCCCAGATGAGCCTCTCCAGCAGCTCAGGCGGCAGAGCTGGAAATCAAATAGTTCCTCCAGATTAGATTTATTTATTTATTTATTTATTTATTTATTTATTTATTTGTTGTGAATTTCTATACAGCGCTACGAAGGAACTCAAGATACCTAAGCTCTCTTAACCTCCTACGCCACTGCTGCTCCTTTGTATGCAAAGTTCTGATTTTTTTCCATGGAGGCATAGGCCGGCCATTTGCTTTACAACTCCTTTCCCACTAATTTCCTAGCCCAGATTTCGCCCTTTTTCTCCCCTGCAATGGGTTGCCCTTTTCAGTAAGGTTTCCATCGCGGCACCAGATTTTCTTTCCTGAGTTGAGATATGTAGTCAGTTCCAGATTCCATCTGCGGCTTAGGTGAATTTCTTTTATCCCTCACCACAAGTTGGATTGCCCTTACATTCAAATTCTTCCACCCTGCTTCACGCCAAAGAGGACAAAGGGGAGAAAAAATGCGTCGTCTAGAAAGAAAGCTTTGCATAAGAAACGTTTCTTTATTTGTCCGCGGCGGTAAACAGACACACCTGCTTACCTTGTGCTTTTGGAGGCAGAGCTGTGGCAAGCGCCGTGGAGACTTCGCCGGCATCCGCCGTTACAAGATATACAGTTCGGAGGGTACTGCTTTCGGATCCAATAACGGTAAGAAGATGGAGATTATCAATCTCTGAGTGGCCTCAGTTAAGCAGCATTGACTGGCAACCACATAATCACTCTGGGCCCAGCCCACCAGTTTAAACTTCGGGTGATAGATCTGCGGGTGCCACTCATCATAATTTCCATATCGACCCAGAGTCCACGCTGACCATTTGTCTTCCAGTTGTCACCGGTCCGCACCGGGCTCTTTATCCTTCGAGGGTGTGATCAATGCGCAGCTACAGCTGGTTGAAGGGGACCAAATCCATTGAACAGTTGAGTTGGTTTCGGTACCAACTTTAGCTCGCTTTATTCTGGGCCTCACGTCGGGGTTTGCCGAGAGCTAGGACGAAGCCGGGGCAGAGTCCCGGTCTCTTCAGGGCCTCTTCTGACGTTGTCGTCATACCAGCTCAAGCAGCTTTGTCCTGACTTCCCCACGCAGGTCAAAATGGCGGCTGGTACAAGGAGGCTTGCCAACCTCCAGGTGGGTCCTGGAGATATCCTGGCAATATGAGCTAAAGGGTGTTGCTTTAAGGAAGGACTCCATGAAGTTGAACCTTATTGAGGTCCTTCCCCTCCCGCCCCAAACCCTGCCCTCCGCAAGACTCTACTCCCAATATCTTCTGGAATGTTCCCAACCTAGAGTTGGCATCCCTACTTTAAACAGTGAGTCAGACAGACAGACAGACAGACAGACAGACAGACAGACTGCAAGAGAGTGACTGGGTCACGATCACTCAGCAAGCTTCTAAGGTCGAGCAGAGATCTGAACCCAGGTCTCCTGGGGAACTTGAGTCCAATCCCCTGGCTCCTGCACAAGTTATCCAATGTGCGTGGTCCAGAGGGAGGGAACACGGACTTGCCCTCTGCCCTTTATGATGGTGCTGGAACCACACAGATGGAAGTCTTCTGCTAAGTCAGAAGTGCGATTACACACTACATTCACACACCTGCACCCACACACACACACACACACACACACACACACACACACACACACACATTTCTGGAATTTCATTCCTATCAACAGGAAGGGGTGTGTGTTTGCTACGGTTGTCAACGGCCCAGAGGAAAAAATGCGCAGCCCCATAAATAAGGGTTTAACAGATTATTTACCAGCTGATATTATTGACCAATATTCCCTGCTCCTTTCCATACATTCAAAGGGGAAATATCGTTTTTTCTCCCCAGGTCACCCCTAGTCTTTGTCCGACCCTGACAAGCCAAAGAGGAGGAAAGAACAGAAGATTAATAAAGTGACAGGAGGAATTTGCAGGGAAGGGCGGGGGGGAGGGGGGGACCAGCTTACATTTTGATACCTGCTTCTCTGATTTGTGGCGCTGTAATTGGCGGGGGGATGGGGGGAATCAAAGATGTGATTAATCATAGGAGGAATTTGTTTTTTAAGAAGTTAAAAGGAAGACGGAGAAGCTGTCCTAGAAGCATATCCCGATCCACACTGCATTGCTGAATACAGGCTGTCTAAACTTCACAGGCACGGCAATTTTCATTCCTACTACCTGGGAGGAGCTTCTCTCTCGGGGCTCTGCCGTGTTAAACCCCCCTTACTGGAAAGAGCTGGTTTCCCGCTGTCATTTCCTCCTCTCCCTCAGCAGAGAAAGGAAGGAAGGGAAGGAAGGAAGGAAGAGGAAGGAAGGAAGGAAGGCCCCCCCCCCCCCCACCCCCCCCCCCCCCCCCCCCCCCCCCCCCCCACCCCCCCCCCCCCCCACCCCACCCCCCCCCCACCCCCCCCCCCCCCCACCCCCCACCCCCCCCACCCCCCCCCCCCCCCACCCCCCACCCCCCCCACCCCCCCCCCCCCCCACCCCCCCCCCCCCCCACCCACCCCCACCCTCACACCCCCACCCCCCCCCCCCCCACCCCACACCCCCCCCCCCCACCCCCCCCCCACCCCCCCCCCCCCCCACCCCCCCCCCCCCCCCACCCCCCCCCACCACCCCCCCCCCCCCCCACCACCCCCCCCCCCCCCCCCCCCCCCCCCACCCCCCCCCCACCCCCCCCCACCCCCCCCACACGCACCCCCCCCCCCCCCCCCCCCCCCCCCCACAGAAAGGAAGGAAGGAAGGAAGGAAGGAAGGAAGGAAGGAAGGAAGGAAG